>NW_028185595.1:2293706-2353573 GCF_003343005.1 Rhea americana
GATGCTGAAGATGAAGCTGCCCCTGAAGCAGACGAGCCACAAGGCGGCGGCGGCGGTGGAAGAGGCGGCGGCAGCTGCAGGGTTGGGGCTGAAGGAGCCTGGCGGTGCCCTGGACTGTCACCTCCAGCTGCAGCAGGTGCCCCGGGCGCCCACCCGCGGGGGCGCCGCCGCGGGAAGGGGGTGCGGGCTGGAGCGGCCCAGCCAGCTGCATGGCTTGGGGCCGGGGCCTGGRCCGGGGCCTGGCCCGCCGCCGCCTCCCGCCGCCGGTACCGCTCCTGGTGGCGGCGGCGGGCCCGGCGCGGCGGCGGCCCGCACGGACAAGGAGACGGTGTACGAGTGGTTTGGGCTGGTGCTGGGCTCGGCGCAGCGGCTGGAGTTCATGGTGGGGCTGCTGGACCTGTGCAACCCGCTGGAGCTGCGGTTCCTGGGCTCCTGCCTGGAGGACCTGGCCCGCAAGGACTACCACTGCCTCCGCGACTCGGAGGCCAAGGCCAACGGGCTCAGCGACCCCGGGCAGCTCGGCGACTTCCGCGACCCAGCCGTGCGCTCCAAGCTCATCGTCTACCTGGCCCTGCTGGGCTCCGAGAACCGCGAGGCCGCCGGCCGCCTCCACCGCCTCCTGCCCCAGGTGGACTCCATCCTGCAGAGCTGCCCAGCGCGGCGGCCCCAAGCGGGCGCTGCCGAGGAGGAGGGGGCCGAAGAGGAGGACGTGGTGGTGGTGATGGACGGGGCTGGAGAAAATGGCCAGACCGCCCTCCCTGCCGCCCAGGGCCTGGGTTTCGGCGCRCAGGAGGAGCTGCTCTTGCTCTTCACCATGGCCTCGCTGCACCCGGCCTTTTCCTTCCACCAGCGGGTCACCCTGAGGGAGCACCTGGAGCGGCTGCGGAGGGCCTTGTGTGGGGACCAGGAGGAGGAGGCCTTCAGCCGCCACCAAGCCCAGGTAACAGCGTGCCCTGGTCCCTTCCCGCAGCGCCATATCTTCAGGCCGTTTCCTCCTTCTCCCTTCGCCCCCTCCCAATTCTCCAGGAACTCAAGGGGCCTCTTTCCTTCCTCCAAGCCCCCCTCCCCTCCCTGACTGGGATATGGCTTTCCTCATGGCCCATCACAGCTTTCCCCCTTCCCGTGGCAGCGTACCCCCACCTCGGTGTAGAGAGTCCCGCTGGAATTTCACCTTGTGATGTAATAGTGCCCGACTATGACGTCGTAGAGTCGGGGGAGGGGGGGAGGAATGGGGGGAGCTTCTCTTTCCAGCCTGCAGTGCTTTGGTGCGCTACTTTTTGGAGCCTGCGTAGCTGGAGTGCAGGATGCAAGGGCTTCCCAAAGCTTGACTGGCTCCCTTGTAYACTGCAGGCCATTAGAGTAGTTGTAGGATCCAAGATTTGAAGAGTAAAAAAGCGACAGATTGACTGAACTTCTAAAATTATGATAGTACTAGATAGGAAATACACAGGCTTAAGGGTGCTTTCTTCAGTGAGTTAAAACAATGGAATGTGTTGAAGTAATTTTTATGTGGAACCTGCTCTCCCCTAAAAATGAGACTTATCCTTGAACTTGGCAAGGATCAGGGCTATAATCAAGGGTCAGCATCTGTAAGGCTGGTTCTCTGAAAAGCATGTTCTATAAGATGGCTGAAGACCTTTGGGAATAAGTGGTAGTTGTTTTACTAAATGAGCAAATTGAAAGGTTACAAATGGAGCTTCTGTTCAGGGAAAAGCTTAATTTCTGGGTGGCTGTCAGGAAACAGCAAAGTGCATCTTGAAAGCAGTTGTGCCACTTGTTGCTGGAAGGTGACTGTCACAGAGAATGAAAATGAAGACTTTCAGTGAGTGGCACTGAAGTATTCTCATATGCAGCAGCTATATCTAAACTGATGTTTTCCCCCAGTGGCATTCTTTCCTGCYCTTCTGATGAATTTTTCTGTTAAAATTTTGCCCCATATTTGTGCAACCAAGTCATCATCTTGGAGCTCTACAGTTTTTGGTCTATAGATGGCCCCTCATGCAAAGAGGAAGAAAGGGCTTGGAAGATAGATATTTATAATGCAGATAGGCTGTTAAATTGAACACATCAAATTTTCACTGGGTACTTAACAGAAAGAGGCACAAAAAACTTAAGTGTTTTCTTTCAGTTTACCTACAGTCCCATCAAATTCAGCTACTCTTAAAAAAAAAAAAAAAAAAAAAATGTTATCGCATGGCGTGCAATACTAAAGGAATGTCCTATTTCTCTATTTGGTAAAGACAGGACATGCTTTTGAGGACTACACAGAGGAGACAGGAATGAATTTTTAAGACTTCAAATAAGTAAATGCTTGTATCATTCAAAGGCCAAAGCACATTTGGCAGGTCATAAACTAGTGGGTGGATGTTATGGTACTGAAATCATAATGAATGCATAGCACAACTCCAAAAAAAGTGTTTATTTTGGCTCACTAACCTGCACCAAGTCTAGCTATACCAAAATGAATCCTGGAAGTCTCTTAAGGAGTGGGTTGGATGGCAGGAAGTGGTAAGGCTGGACACTGTTCTTGCTGTGTTGAAAGTGCTAATAACTAGAAACATACTTACTGAAACTGGCACATCAATTATAACTGCTCAGTATGTCCCACCAAATGCTTTAGGAGCTGAGACTCGCATGAGGTACTGGAATTGAAGTCTGTTTTGTATAGCATTCTGGCCTCATTTTAAAAGCAGTCTTCCAAGTTGTAGTGGTTTCACTTACTGAGGGAACACTGAGAGACCCAGATCAGCTTGGCTGAACAAACGCATCACATMGTCTACACAGGGCTGAAACTGCATCACTTCTGTAGGCTTTTTTTCTTCATTTCCTAGTGGTTAAATTGTAAATACAGCAGGGCCCCTTCTGAGAAATAATGGCTGACTAGGAGTGGAGGGATTGATGGACTGTKTGTTTTCAGTTCACATTATATGAACTGTGGGACCCTGGCAGATAAAACATTGGAGGGGATGCAGTTAGTGGTGTGGTTGAAAACTTCCCTGGCTAAGTGCAGCTGTGCTGTTAAATTGGACCTAATTTAAAACCCTGCCAGGTGTCCACATGCTTTTTATGCTCCTTTAATCTATGTAATTTAAGTGCCTGCCTTCAGGGCTCTGAGTTTGTGAACTAAAATGGTTTACAAAAACCTCTTAAATTTTTCTTCTACCAGCCTCAGGTAGGAAGGGTTGGGCTCCCTCTTTCATTTTAACCAGCTCTCTGGTCCTATAGCCAGCAACTTTGTAGCACTAGTAACTTYACCTGCCCTTGTGATTTTAGCAGTGCCTTGTGTCCCTCCCAGCAGTGCCCTGRAAGCTACAGGCTCTGCCTGTGTGGACTGTGTCACTGAGGGCCAGACCCATGCTCTTGCGTTGTTACTGTGCCACAGGGTCACACAGGAAGTTTCTGGAGGAGATGGTTCCTGTCACGTTTAGCGTGCGCTGCACCTTTCTCCATGATTCACTCGGCCCCCTCATGAAGGGTGCAAGCTGTGCTCACCCTAAGTAGGGAACTGGATTTTTTTTCCTCCCTGTTTCTGTTCCCTCATTAACAGAGACAGACAGTTTGCAAGGGGTGAAGGCAGAAGAAGCTATCACAGGGAGAGCGGGGGAGGGGAACCCTTAACCGCCAAGATGTCTCTCCCCTTTCCCAGCCTGAGAATAGCGTGTTGGGGGGGGAGGGTGACCTTTCGCTTTGTTTGCGGGGAGGCGCCACGATCGTGGCGCCTCCCCGGTCCGTGAGGGCAGAGCCCCTGCCCGCCGCGAGCCGGTGAGGGGAAGGGAGCAGCTCCCTGGCCAGCCGCGCCGCCGGCCGCCTCCCTGCGCAGAGGTGCGGTGAGTAATGGTCACCGGCGCTTCCCGCCCCCATTCAAGATGGCGGCGGCGCCTGCGCTCCTGGTCACGTGCCCGAAGGGCGGTTCCTTCCCCCTCCCCATTCGGCTGGGGGCGGGGGCAGGCGCCCTGCGTTGCATAACGGAGAGAGTCTCGTTCGTTCGGAACCGACGTAGCGGCGCGGGTGCCCAATCACGCGCCTCTCCGGGGCTCGCCGAGTTTGGAGGGGGGCCCCGACCGTCCAATGGGAGGGCGGCGTGCCGGCGGCTTTGGGCCGGCGACGCCCCGCGCGCGCACGGCCCCGGGGCGGGGCTCACCTGCCTCCTTGCCTGCCGGGGGGTGGCGCGGGCGGCGGCCGTTGGGGGCGTTGGCCGCGTGCGAGGCGCACGGCGCGGTGTGGGCCCGGCCCGGCCCGGCCCGCCGTTAGCCCGTGCCCCGAGGAGCTGCCCCTGCCCCGAGCGCTGGGGAAACCAGCAGAGCCATCACTGAGGAGAGACCGAGCGGTCGCTGCAGGAAGGGCTTACTGCAGACGCGCCCTGGTCGCAGGGAGGCTGCAGCCTGGGCAGTCCGCTGAGCAGAGCCGCTGCTCAGTGAGTGTTGCGCTGAGTAGCTATTAGCTTGGGTCTGGTCTTTCCCTTCCTTATGCGCCCAAGCTTTCTCAGCTCTCATGTCTTCAGACTTTCTGGACTGTCGGAAGATGTTTGCAGACCAAAATATGATGGGTTGTTGGGTATGCTTGTTTACAAAACACGGCCTGCAAAAATTTTAGGCAAGAGAGCTCTTGTACACATTACGCATGAAATGGTATGTGCCTATTGCAAAGGACAGTGATGTGAAATCCGCTTGAACTTATGGAGTTCAGGCCTGGAATTGAACTGGATGGTTTATTTGTCCAATTCAGAGCTTGAATTTCTGAGGGTAAGGACTATGTTACTGCATGTAGTATGTCTAATAAAATGACTTTTTTGAGTTTTCTAGGTGCTGCAATACATAGCTATAAAGAGCATTAGAATTCAAATTTACCACCAGAGAATTTGTCTAATGGCTGGACACCTTGGTTAGCAGAATATCATATTAGTTTAATTTTTCCTGTGATTGGGTGTTGATAATGTTTTTTGGATAGGACTTCTGTCATCCAGTAAGATTCAGCTCACACTGAAGTAGTTTCTTAGTAAAGGGATCTTTTTGATCTCTAATTTTGTTGAGCCCTTAGGAACTTAACATTTCTCAATGATACCTTTTAACAAATTTAGCTGGAACTGGCAGATAGGTTCAAAAGTACCTGGAGAAGAGAGAGCTAGAGTGGGATGAGTGGAAGTAGCATTGCCTTATAATTGTGTAAACTTTGTTTCTTTAGGAAATAGTTCTGAAATACTTCTGTTCACTTACAGTAGAAACACCTGATACTATTTTCAGCTTTTTAAAGGAAGAGATGGTTTATAATAACACTACTTTAAAAAAAGATCATTAGTACTTTGGGCTATGTAGAATATGAATGTTGAATCTAGAGTTGATGTATTMGAATAAACTAGCAGTATTCACATCTGTAGTCATAAAACATAAACTTACTAATGTGCAAAAAGTCTGCTGATATCTCTACTCTGTATCAGTCTAAGTAACGGAACACTGCTGAATTCTTGTGCTGATTATGTTTGTTTAATAAGTGCACTATCAAAGCAGTTCCTTTTCATTGTCCATCTTGAAGCTGTAACATGAGGATGTTGGGATGCCGAAGGGGATCTGAACATGTGGAAACATAATATGACTTGCATTAGGTGCTGGAAGGTTTAGTCAGGCATGCTTGACAGTAACAGAACTAAGGTTCTATTGAAATAAGCAGTCTCCTGGAGATAATGGTTTGCTAAATAGTATTATAATTAGCTGGCTGGTGGATGCTTTTCAGAGAAAGTCTCTACTTATAAACAAAGGAAGAGTTTCTATTTGAAGAACATTTGGCTTAGTAAGAGTCTATTTATAGGATATTTTGTCTGGAAATTAAAAGAGTACTTTTTGTGATTGATCTTCAGTGACTTGCAGCAGAACAAGGTACTAGAACTTAATTTTAGAATCAAAGAGGTCTGTCTGGGAGAACAAAAATACAGACAGTCCTGTTTTGAAACCGCTGCATACTCATGTGTGTGTCCTTTTAAATATCATAGAGATGAGTATAAGGGAAAGTGCATCAGGAGTCTGACTTAAATAAGAGACAAATATAAAAATGTTATTTTATTGTTTGCAAACATGTTTTAGATGCTGATGCGCTCCAGGAAAATACTGAAGTTGTATATGCTATTTTACATACAGAGATACAAAGTGTTCTGACTCTTTCAGTGATCTGAACACCCTTGTCCCAGAACAGGAATTTCTCCAGCTGCAAACTGGAGTTGAGGATTTCCAGAAACCTTTTTGGGAGTCTTCTGGAAAAGAAATCAAAACTAGATAAAATACAGTGCCTAGAAGGAAATAACTCTGTCTAAATCTGTGCTCCAGGAAACTGCAGAGTGAAAACTCTCACTTCTTTCAGTTGTTCTGGATATTCAGCTCTAATTATGAGGTATTATGGCAAGCAAAGACAAAGTTCGTAGTCTTGCCTGAGTCTCTTTTTACAAGAGTTAATCAGCTTCTTACTGTTTCCCATTTCAGTTTCTTTTACCTTGTCTTAAATAAGCAGAGGCAATCCCAAACAAGGCAATGGCATCATAATTCCTGGACTTATCTTATGGATGTTAAGCTATGGCTGGGTTTTCAGTGTTACCCAGTGTTACTTACTTTTGGATAGCAAGATCTCACTGGGCTTGGAGAACTGAAGGTTCTAAAATTTTTTTTCTAAAGAATTGAAGAAGATGAGGGCAACAGCAGTAAGCTGTCTATATCTGTAAGACGACTAAAATCTATAGTATTCCCTCTACTTAAATCTCTGTCACTTCGATTGTTTACCATATCAGTGTATAGCCATAGCTAGACATAGCATTGCAGAATACACTTAGTTCTTCATTAATTGTAATTAATAATGAAATATCTGCACTTCATCCAATATTAGATGAATTTCTGTGGTATCTTCCAAGTCTTAGGAGCTTATACTATTAGAAACAAAAGCTTGTAGAGGACAGGCTAAGMGATCTGGCTGAGAACTGCATTCCTTCATGATCTTCTTGCCTTTCCTCAGCCTCTTAATCTTGTCCGTTTGGGGAGGAGAAGGTAAAAACACTGGGCTCTTAACTGTGAAAGAGGATTTAATGTCTTGGGAAGAGTCTTAAGAGTTAGATAAGAAAATGACAGATTTTCTGTTGTTCAGAATTGCCATACATAAAAGAATACTTTTAAAGTATGCTATTTAGACCTTTGAATTCAAGGATTGGACAAAATGCCATATTATCCTCTGCCAGTAGTTAGCAGTAGGTACAAAGGCATTGTCTTTTCTCTACTGCTAGTGCGAATTCTTACCCAGGAAACGTTTTTTAAATCTTTCAGTCACTCTACAGTGTTGTAACAATATTTTGTGCACATCAATCTGAACATCCTAGTAACTTTATCCTTATGCGCGGAATAGACAATGATAACACTTTAACGATGCTGAAGTTATACAAAGTTGCTGGATTAGTAACAAATGGGAAAGTATTAACATGAGCTGAACTGCTGCCTTACTGGCTTTAGCTTCAAATTCTCTACTTCTGTTATGGGCTAGCTAGGTTGGGCTAGCTAGCTTGAGCTGACACTTGCTTTTTAAGTTCAGCTAAAAATTTGTATGCAGATGGAACTTAAAGCATTTCCATGTCTCCTGTAATGCTGTAAATCATTGTGGTAGCTGATGTGTCAGGGTCTTGAAAAGGCATTCGCAGGTCATGTTGAAATTAATAGTGCTACATTAGAGATTGGTATACCTTTTGCCTCAAAATTTTTGTGGTTTCACAGTGCCATAGGTTGGTAAATAGGTAATTACTGAAGCTTTCATCTGATACGTGTTTCCTCTCTAAAGCAACTGCTGTTTTTTCAAGATTTCAGTCTCCCTCACAGTGTGTGTTGCTGCTCTTTATAGGTGAGATCTTAGCATAGTTTTACTGAACAAATGTGCCTTAAAGTACTCCTGGGCAACTATTGCTTTCTCTGTATGTAGTCCTGTTGACTAGACAGGAGTTAATAGRCAGTTTTACATTATCCATTTGAACCATAAATCTGGATTTTCCTTGATAAAGTTTGTTGGAGGAGAGGGATTGAGCAGTGGTGGCCTTTATGCCATGCATTTCATCATCTGACAATACATACTTGTTTGTATAGTGGAGTTTTTCCATGAGTTTCCAAAGTGCAAGTCTCTGATTTTGCCAGTCTTTGACACTATGAAAATTGAGTAAAGCCAAAAGTCTTGCACTGTAGAGCTGCAAGATTTATTCACAGGATTTTATGTGGACTAAGCATTATTATTCTGGAATTTGCTTCTGCCTGTGAAAAGATAAGTTAATAAGAAAGCATTTAAGTTGTTTGTTTGCTGTGGCTAGAAGAAAGATCATTTTATATATCTTTGTGATGTTAGATCTTGAGGCTGATTCTGTCCTTGTAGGACAGCTGTGTCCCACCCAGATCAATAGGACAGTTCATGTAATTGCTTCATTGAAAGCTTGCAACCTGAAGAGTAACTTTCAGCAACAATATCAGTTGAACAATAGCTCTTCAATCCTAACCTTGACTTTGGCAGATTGTCCAAGGCAGCAGTGGATTTCTTGCACAGGAGATAGTCTTGAATCAAGTTTTTAAAAAATTTTTGAAGTGTTGGGGGTCCAGTGTTGCCTTGTATTTTTGCATTTGTGAGTACTAAATGTATGTGTGTGATTTCTATTTAAACATGAGATAGCATGAATATCCCAATATCCAAGCAACAGCAAGAATCACTAAGTGATAGTATGGTCATGTAGCTCTGCGCAGTGTGGAGTAAGCCCTCTTCTTGCTGCCTTCGTCATCAGGAAAGAGTTCAGCAGCACACAAGTGCATGTGCCGTTTCAGCTGACTGTTGCTTCTTAATAGCTGATACTTAGCTTTTGTAAGCTGTTGCATAGTTGTGAAGCAGTAAGGAGTGGTGAGTTGTAAAGGATGGGTTTGAGCAAATCTTGTGTTGATCCTAAATCTGGCACCAGATCTATTAATGATTATTCTCTCATTCCTCAAATTCCTCTAAGGTATGGATGCTGCAGTTGATCAAATGTCATGAGTTACATCTTGGTACTTCAAAGATTACTTCTTTCTTTGTCAGCTTCTGGTCTTGTTTGTCAATTCTAACTCCTGTATGAATAAATGAATAAATAAACTGTCAATGCTAGATTACATTTATAGAGCATGAAAGGCTAAGAGTGCAATCTCTTAGAGTAGTTTTACTGCAGAAAAATAAGCTTTATATTTTGGTATGTAGAACTAATCAAGCTATCCAACTGCTGTAAGCAGATTTCCCTGAACAGTGTTCATCAGAGCTGATGTGTGAATAGTTCTTTCATAAAAGTGCAGTGCAAACATCAGAACGCTCATGTGTGTCAATTACTCATGACCATTAGGTTATCCAATAGCAGATTTCATTACATATTGCCAGAACAATACCAGCATGACGTGTCTTGTTCAGCTAAATGTTCAAGAATCTGAACATTTGTCATATGTAGATTAGCTGAGATTTACTTGGTTCACATACACTAGTTACACAGAGCAACATCCTTCCTTAGCAGTATGGCTCTCTGTTTGGGTTATTTGGTGCTCTTTTCCCATGAATATAAAGACACTTCAAGTGGTAGGTGTTTTCTTTAGTACATTGCTTGCTTTTAGTCCTTTGAGGAATGATGTCTCAGCTACAGAACTCTGCTCTAGATTGTGAGAGCAGGCAATTTCTAAAGCGCACTTTCACCTTGTTTCACTTTCAAGGAGAAATATAGTTAATCCTCTAGCTAGTCACAGAGATTTATGTGATAATCAAATTAATTATCTGACAACTCATTTGGGGCCACTCTCATTTATTTCTTCTATATTTTAATCATTATCGGCAGAACAATGAACTGCAGGAAATCTTAGATGTGAACGTCTTAGAGTGATGAAGACTTATGTAAGAATTAACTTTATACTTGCAAATGTTGTGTGAATCCAATTTATTCTTTGACAGGAAACATCTTAGTACAATTAGCACTATTCTGCATGACCATCAACAGAAATTCCTTAGCAGCATACCACAGTTTAAAGAGCTTACGTTTTGTGGTGCAACTGGCAGTGGAATAGCTGGTAACATCCAGCTATGTTACTCTTCGTATTTGTTGGCCCTCTAGACTGACTAGAGTTCCTCTGCTGACCCTGTTTCCAGACACCTGCACGTTATAGTTGTCCACTCCACAAATATGTGTATATATATATATTAGTCAGTTGAGAGTCAACTAACTAACTTTAAATGTGAAGAATCTTAATGCAGCTTAAGCAGAGGAACTGCAGATGACACAGAAACAACCTTTGTAGACTATAAGCCATGAGATAGTTATGACTGCTCTTACTTTACTACCATCTGCATTCCAGTACGTTATGCGTGTTATCCAAAAAATATACATATATATTTTTGATTTAACATGCTAGGTGAAAAAAATGAATAAATTATAAAAATTTTTATAGTTATGGTGATATATAAAGTTGACCTAAGCCCAAAGATGTCAGGTTTTATTTAAATGCAGATTTGAACCATGTAATTTTTGCACTTAGAGTATTCAAATGTGGATGTAGTTCAGCTCACAGAGAGTGCTATCATAGGTGGAACAGTACCTGTTCTAGTTATAGAAGAAATATTTAGTGCCTCTCTGTCATGAACTGAGCAAAAAATCTCTTTGAAATGATTTTTTTCAAAATGTCTTTAAAAAACTGCTCACAGTTTTTTGACTTCTGAACTAGCAATTATTTATCAATAGATTTATATATTGTAGATTTTTTTTATTAATCAAAACAAATAACCTGACTTTAAATGGAGTGACAAGTGACTTTAAATTGTTTTAAAATCCATTTGGTTTAGCTCAGTTGGTTAGTGCGTGGTGCTGCTAATGCCAAGGTCGTGAGTTCAATCCCGGTATGGGGCTATGCTGAGGGTTGGACTAGATGATCTCCAGAGGTCCCTTCCAACCTCACCATTCTATGATTCTATGATCTGAGAACTTAAAAAAACAAAACAAACAAACAAAAAAAACCTGATTAGATCAGAGTTCCAGCTGTCTCCGTAAAGTGAATGGAGCACTCCCCTTCAGCTCTTCGGATCACAATTTTAGATGTGTAAAAAGACACCTTAGAAAAGCAAAACAAATTTAACAGTCAGAGAGCCTCTGACAAAGTTAATGCAAGTGGCTGTCACCTGTACATGGTATGTATAGAATCAAAGCTCTTTTTGGCCAAATGTTTGCCTGTAGCTTCAGGAAGACTTTGCCAGAGAATTGACAATTTTTTTCCCCTCTAGAAATTTTTGGTTCAGTTCTTTGATTTTTTTTTTTTTTTTTTTTTTTTTTTTTTTTTTTTTGTCAGTTTTTTTTTCAGTTTTATACCAAAATGTGCTAAGGTTGTTAGCTTATTTAGTTTAGGTACAGCCAGTTAATCATAGTGTTAGTGCTTTGTATGGACAACCTTACAGGAGTCACTTTTAACAGGATTACTTTAATACTCAAATACTWACAGCTTTGTGAATAATGCATCACTAGGAGTTAATTTCTAAAAACTCAAGTACTTGGTTTTGATTATGACCAAAGTTGTTATGAAATGGCTGACAAAACAGTATGATATTTGACACAGTAAGAATAGTAAGGAGTTCTCAAAGTAGCTCTCTCCAGCTTGTCTCTGTGGACTTTTTTTTATTAAACTAAATTTGCAAATTTTCTGAAGTAGTTAAAATGCAGTTTCATTGATATACAGCTTTTTTTTTCTTCATTTCAGGTTTGACATTACACTCAGAATTTATTTGAAATTCGAGGTATAATGTGGTACTTTGGTCAGTAAAGGAGTTTGCTGAGGATGCCAACTGAATGACTAGAGATTGGTGCAAATTTTTTTCTGAGGAAGCAAAACATGCTCTATATTTAGAGTTAGATTGATTTGAAACCTGAAATTACTGACACTCTATGTAGAACACAAACCATATACTGAATTAGATGAAATAGCTAAAATGTCTGTCAGTTCCTCAGGCCATCTGTAGTACAGTGCAAAGGCTCATAGATGTTCATCTACTAATTTTTTGATGCTGTTGTTGATGTGACTGATGAAACTTGGATTAACAGCATGCCCAGAACATGCTTGCTGCCTGTATAGTTACGCAGATCCTAAATGAGTTGTATGCGCTGTACTGCTATGGGCTGTCACAGTTTGTACCCAAGATAGATGTTTTAAAAGTGGCTTAGTAAAATCAAACAAGCTGTAGCTGAGATATCTGTCACATCTTAAAAAATTTAAAGAGTAAAAGATTGCAAGGGGGTTTTGAAACTTTTTGACATGTCTATGCATCCCCGTTCTAGCCTGCCTGTTGTGCTAGTCTTGGGTCCTTGGTACAAAACAAGGTAAACGGTCTTGGCTACTGGTTTGTCCCATTACCTTGCATGAGTCCTTCAGGGAAAAAAAATCTCACACTGATATTCTGGTGCTTGTTTCCAGAATCTCATGCTTCTTATGTTTAACTATGATAAGAAGAATACTGTTTGAAGTTTTTACCTTTTTCCTCTATTCATCTTTTAGGAAAGTCTTCCAATGGAGTAATGCTCTTCATCATGAATTAGAGCAGCAGACTTTGAACTATTAATATACATCTCCAAAAAGTGTCAATTTCTCCCAGTTCTTATATAAGAACTACTAGTAAGATAAATATTTTATCTCCTGGTTTTCATGCCGATTGGTTGCTAAGTATTTCTAGTGGACTGACTGCCCCTGACAACACCCCTATATAACTTGCTGTTTTTGAAAGCTTTCCCAAGAAACCTAACTTTTGTTTTCGATTGTCAGYGCTGATTGAAAAGTAGTTTTTCATTGATTTGTAGTGCTATATAGAGAAATGTCTGTATTACCTGTCTAAATATGGGTGATACAGTATCAGTAGTATTATAGCTAATAAACTATTTCCTATCAAAAGGTCAGAGGGGGTGGTTTCTCCAGTCCGTTTGCCTTCTTGTCTCCTCCTTTGCACTTCTCTATCTCTAGAAAGCTTACAGTATTTGTATGTTGATGATATCTGTGTGCTTGCATGTATGTACTAAGCTCATGTTATACTACTTGTTGCAAGTAAAAAGAAGTGCTCCACTTAAAAAGATCAATCCGGAAAGTCACGAGTAACTATTGATATTTCCTAGTTCTTTGTGCATGTTTCTTTTTAAGGTAATATGTAGTTTACTGGGAACATGCAATTGCACTGGCAAGAACAGTTACATCTGAAGTCACTGGAGGTTTTAAAATATTTCTGAGGATTGTTTTTTTTTGTGAGTGTAGGTTTTTGTTTTTTTAATTTGAAATGCAATCATAAAAACATGATTAATGTTTTATCTCAATTGGGGAGAAATTATATCGATCCCAGAACAACTACTTCAAGTTCAATTGCTTTTCTACTAGGTTATAAGAACAAACAAACTAGAAAAATGAATTTTCTTTGAGAGATTCATTGATGTTATGTACTTCTATGACTTTCTGTTCTGTCTCCTTCTGATGCATTGTATTAACACAGTAGTGGGTCTTGGCATTAATTTTGAAGTCTGAATGCAAATGTGGGGGCATTGAGCTTTCATTCTGGTCCTTTTCTGTAGAAGAAATGTTGTTAGTGGCAGCTGCTTGTGTTCTTGGTGTCTAGCTAGCAAGGGATGCATAGATTTGGCTGCTAGGACCGTATGTCATGATAGACTGCCAAAACAGTTTGTTCATAATTTCCTGTATAGAAGAAATTGCAGACTCAATGAAAGTACCTCCAGACAGGAAAAACGGACAGTCCATGCTGAAGTGAACATACTTTACATTACATTGAACTATAGGTGATATTCCTGCACTTGACAAACTTGAATTTAAAGAATAAGCAGGATCTGTGAAGTGCAGGGGCTACCCAAATGAAGATATAGGACATGAATATAATTGGGGAGAATATGTTAGAATTCATTGAGTAGCTTATTTCACAGGTTAAAAATTGAAAGAGTTCATATTAACAGTAAATTAACATTGAGATTCTGAGCTAATAATCTTCAATTATCCACTTTGAGATATCCTAAAGTCCCCTCCCTCCCTTCCTCTTTTTAAAATAAGGTCAATGAACTGTTGGAGCTTATAATTAACATTAAAAAAAAAACAAAGAATAAAATTGCTAATGAGTGCTGCTTGACCACTGTCAAAAACTTCTGTTGTTCTCCAATACAGCACCAAATAAGTTTTTTTTTAAATAATTTTCTTTTAAGAGCAAGCTTTGATAATATATATAAAAGCTTTCTTTTTTTTCCTCTCAATTTAGAATGACTTTTCCCATAGCGACTGCATGTCGAGTAATGAGAACAGTTTGTTAGAACGAACCACAGCACCTCATGATGGACTACCGATGGCTTCCCATAGACCTCAGCGAGAAGGTATGTAGTGTAAAGTTTCTTTTGAAGAATGCTTTGAGGTTTTTTGAAAGTTAATCTCAGCTTGAAGTTGTACAGATTTTACATCTGTCTTAGTGCTCATCCAGATGAGGAACTAAGATGACAGTAAGTGTAATAGCTTCTCTGCTACTTACTTGATCTTTTCTTTAGAATGACTAGTCATTCTAGCTACCTGCTAATGACTGCATGCACTAAAGTTGATTGCAAACTGGCTTCCTCTTGAGAAATGGCATTTGGGAGAAGTCATGAAGGTTTAACAGGACTGTATTAACATTGTTTTGCTTTTTGAAGCAAAATCTAACACGGAGATACTGAAGCATCGAATGGGTTTTGCTGTTTGATTCAATTTTATGATTAGTCTTAAAAAAACAAGAAAAGAAAAAACACATATTAGGAGGTTTTATAGRATTGGTAGCTTGGAAAAATAGAGAAGTCAGTCATCTTTTAGCTCTGTTGGGGAGAATAAGGGCAAATGGAACTCTTCTGTACAATTGCCAGTACAGTTTTGTTTCTTTGAAGAAATGAGCATTATTGAAAACAGATTTGTTCTTACCCTTTATTCTCCCAACAAGACTAGCAAATCACTTCTCTATTCAAAATTAGCCTACGTTATCCTAGACAGTGAAGAGCTTGCAATTTTGGAAAAAACTACTGCTTTTCATTTTGTCTTCATAAATGTCCCTTTGTCTGTACTGTAGAGATTTAATTACACTTCCAAGGCAGGCAATTTGAGTGTTTTAATTCCTTGCAAAATCATATACAAAGATTATGGCAGATTACAGGCAACAAACCAGTTTTAAATCCCTTTACAGAGGTTTAAGTATGAAGTGTTCATATTCATAAATTAGAAACACAAAAGGGAGATCATTGTTAGCAACACTCTTGAATGATGCAAGATAAAGTTGAGTAATTGAATCTAGCAAAGTGCTTAAATTTTTGCTCAGTGTTTATATTACTGTAGGAACAACAGTGAAGGTTCAGAATCATTTTGTGTTATTTGCTATACAAATACATAGCAGAAAGGGAGTCCTTGCTACAGAAAGCTCATCACTGGGTTAGAAACAACAGTTTGTTCTCAGTTCTGATAAAGCTGTTCTTTATAATTCTTAACACTGCTTCCATCACAAGTWTCAGATAGGTATATATGTATGACTTAATCGCACTGAATGTGTGTGTGTGTCAAAATAGATTTAGAGGTGCAAGAGTCCTTACTGGCTTATATATTCCAACATTTCTTCTTGGTCTAGCTGTTCAGAATGTTTAAAATTTGATTATGGAAAGAGTTTTTAAAAAAAACCTGGAACTGTGGATGTGCAGCAACAACACTGTGATTACGTGTTGCACTTATTAAGCTCAGGCATTTAAAAAAAAAAAAAAAAAAAAGCAAACAATGTTGCTAAGGAAGTTAGGAAGTTAAAAGCACTTTATAGGAAAGTTCCTTTATACTTGATGACAAATACATTTAACTTTAGTTTAAAATACAGTCTCTTTAGAAGAGAAGGTTTTCTGTATGTGAATGTTAATGGTGGTAATTAATTTTCACACTTATGCATGTTAAATACATAGATGCAGTGAAATAATGCAACTTTAAAACACTATTATCAGTTCCAATCATGTGAAACAACTTTTTTGTTAACTTAAGAATATTAGCTGATGATATCCATTTTGACACTGGCTATTAAGAAACTTCAGTGAGCTACAACTGGTATTGTATCTTATTTCTTTTTCTAACAGGACATTTATCTACACTAGTCACGTAAAAAAATTAGCTCACTAAACATTTGACTTTTCATGGTATGTGGATGTATGTTATTACCTAGCATCCTTAACTCACCTCAGATTTCTTTGGTTATGGAATAATTAGTTGTCTTTACCTGGGAGGTAAAGAACTGAATGATTTGTTTTTAGCAGTTAAAGGGCTACAGCCAGTGTACACCATTCTAACTCGGTATTTGTCAGCCTTTCTAATAAAGGAATTGAGAGCCATCTAGTACTATGATTAGGCTTATATGCTTGCTTGTTATTCTATTAAGGAGATTGTTAATGCTTAGCACTCATTCTTGGAACTGGTGTGTTCAGATGAGGATTCTGGTTTTATACTTAAACATCTTAAGTGAATTTTCTTGTAGTTACAGTTAAGTTAGATAAGACTGTAATTAGCTAATCTGTAAGAATAAGCTTTTTAACGAACACTCACAGGAGGCTGTACTTCTCAATATATCTCATGTAAAAGTGCAGTTAAATACTGAAAGGAAAATGTGAGCTGTAAGACACCAGAAGTAAAAATAATGTTTCGAAAGAATTGAAAGGAAGCACTGATATGATGCTGGTTTGAGAAAGAACTGTTTTTAGCTAAATTGTTTACATTTCAAGATGAGTTAATGATTGTAAAGGAATAAAAATCTACTGAATTCTTAGGGAAAGAAAGGGGGGGAGTGAAAACCCCATCTCAGCTACATGGTGATTTTTATGAAGCTATTACCTGAACAGTGTTCTGTCCCCAAAGAAAATTCTGGCTGTGAAAGCCTTACTTTGCTCTTTGTTACCAAGTCACAGCTGGAACTTGTCTATTCCTAAATATAGTAGACTATGGGGAAGGAGTGTTAAAGTTCTTTGAAGTACTTGCCTCTCTTTCCAGTTCAATCTAATAATGTTCTCTACAGTACTATTGTAGTAGCTTTCTTCCTCTGTTCTTCCCTTTTCTGTTTGCTAACATTCACTTCTGTCGCCTTCAGGCCTTTCTCAACTGTCGTCTTCCACCTTGATACCTTTCAAAAATTTGGTTCTTCAGTCTTAGTTTGTTCTCACTGATACTTGATGTTTCAGAAACATGGAGATGGAAGACGCTGTCCTGGCTTTCTTGAGCATTTGTTACTTCTTGGAATAAAGACACAAATTAACTTTGTTTAATTGTCTTTTTGCTTGTAGCAATTACAAGGCCTGTTGAATTTATGCAATGTTAGGTGCAAATAAGATCTTGGGTTATGCACAAATTGTCATATTTGTAATGAAATGTTTGTGGTCAGGCCAGAGAAATGCTTTGAGAACATGGCACCCTCTGCCCGCTGCAGTTTGTTATAGGAAGATAGCATGTGAGAAGGAGTGGGGTTTTGTGAGTCAGTAAATAGCATATGGTGATTCTCAGTGTAGCTAGGTAAATAGATGCATTTTGAAAATGCGGTTGTAGCATAAACAGTAAACTGTTTTTCTTTCAGCTGTACACATTGAGAAGATAACCCTGAAAGGAGTACCAAGGAAAAGGGCTGACAAACATTTGGAATACACATTCAAAGTAAGCAAATAACTTCCCGAATGTTAAAGTAAATGTCTTCATGACATCTATGAATTGCACAGATACACAGTTTGTTTTTAAATACCTACCCAGAAGACAATTTTTTATTGCATTAGACTCTTAATAGATTCTTGAAATTATTCGGTAATTCTCTTGGAGTCCTCCTTTTGTATGCAGAGCAGGTGTTTTCTGTAATTGTGGACGTAAGTTGGGGAGATATATAAAGAACCATCTGCAGCCAGATATTTGACATTACTTCAGGAAACTTTACTTTTGGTAATTTGGGACAGGCATTATAAAGAATTCTAGTTGTTTCATTGCTGCTAAACTGGTTGTTTCATTCCTTAAAATGGCATAGGAGTGCAGTTCTTACGTCTGTAGCTGTGTACTGCTTGGAGTCACGTGATTATCTTAGATCCTTCGTGATTGTTTGCCACAAGAAGAGCTCTTGTGGTTTTTAACAAAACTGCTTTTTATTTTTTTAAGAAAAAACAAATAAGCTAAAAATAAGTCAACAAATTTCAAGACCTATCTGGTATATTCTTCATATTTAATAATAGCCAGAGGCAACATATAAGATAATTACGTGAGTGAGTTTTAAAGAAAAATGAAACACTGCTTGCTACTAGTTTGGAAAAGAAGCTTCAAGTACTCAGGTCTGGTATTAAACACTGTAGGTCTTAATAGCTACCAAGGCTGTTGGTAATGATGCTCTGACTGAGTCAAAGTGGCAATGATGTTCTAACTGAGTCAAAGTAGTAATTTTCTTAGCAAGGACTGACTAACCTTATGAGTCATTTGGCAAATAGATGTAAGAGCCTGGTAATATACCAGGCTTGGACATAGAATTAAATCTCAGTGTTTTTTCCTTTCCCCCAAAGACAAAAGTATGTTGTAAATGGAATGTTGTAGCTGGCCACTTGAAGTGGCTCATGGGAGTTATTTGAAAATGCAAACTAAATATGCTATTTTAAGATGAAGATTGATTTGTTGATCCTGTAGCTTGTTGTATCCTCTAAGTGCATGTGGATTACAGAATCTTGTGGTATTATGAGAAGCTTAAAATCAGAGTTGAATTGACACCTCTACTATTCCTAATTTCGAAGTAAAGTATTGACAACTGATATCCTTTTTTTGATCATGCCTTAACCTGAAATGTGCCTAAAATTCTTCACATTTCTTTTGCTGAGGAGAATAATGTGGAATTCAAAGTGTTAAGTTAATTCACCCAAACTTCTGAACTTTACCACAGATCCTTTTACAGAATAATCTGTAAACTTGGTAYTAGGTAAGAAACACTAGTGTTTAAGAGGTTTGTCCAGAATGCCCATATGGTTTATTAATATTAAAATTTAAGTGTCATAATTATTTTGGAAATCTAGTATTAGATTGATTTGACAGTGGTTTTGAATTTCTTTGTTAAAGAGAGAATGTTTGGAGATATTTTGGGAAGCATTTGGGTAAACTTGAAACTCTTCCACATTAGTTCCTTTAGGGAAGAGATTCCTTTTCTCACCTGTATGGCTATATACTCTGCTCCTCTCTGCAGATCACTTTATGCTTTCCCTAGGCACTGTCTATTTAAAGCTATAGCAGCAATCGTACCTTCCTAACTGAGGTCACCAAGAGTAGCAGCTAATTGGCATTTCTAGGGTCTAAATTGAAGGCATTGGTGGTTAACATTATTCTATCAGCTCTTTAGAGTAGATGAATGTTTATAAATTGCCATGTACACTCCCATTAGGCAGGATTTTCCCATGCATGTAATGGGAATCTTAAGCTCAGAGGTGGGCTTAAAGCCAGGCAGTGCTCATCTAACCAAGCTTGCTGCTTTTTTTCYCCCTCAAAATATGCATGTGAAGGTGCTGTTTTACTACCAGCATGTTGTGTCAAAACAGTAAGCTGTTGAGATGTGGATACAAGAATATATCAAAATGTTTTTTCTTGCAATTCCTTAAGTAAGTTGCAGTACTATTTATGAATTGTACCCTGTAGCAGCTTTTATATGACTGCATAAGATTCAAACCCGAGGCAGATGCAATATTTTACAGATAAGATAAAACAAAAAAAATTTTGAGTCTGATAATAACAGGAAGAACTATCCAGCGTATCTGAACCACAGTTCTTTGTTCTGGTGCCTGGGTTTTGGGCTTAACAATGTCTGTTTGATTCAAGTCCTGTAATTATGCAGTCTTCTACCTCACTTCCCTTGGAGTCAGTAAGTAATCATCAGGGACTTCATTCAGAACTATATAATTGTTAAAATCTGCTAACTAATATGATCTTAGGAAAAGAAATATGTAACTTCCCTTATTCTCCTCTCCTCCCTTTTTAGGTAACCTGGTCTGATCTTTCTGTAACATGCGTAACAAAAACACACCAGGAGCTTCAGGAATTCCTGCTCAAAGTATGTATTGAAGTATAAAAATAGTGCTATATACCAGACTTATAACTTCAGAAGTAATATAGGAGAGCTGTGATGTCTGGGATGTAATTGCAGAAACAAAAACATGCTATAGGAGTTCTGTACTTTTGTAATTGTATTAACCATTTAAATCATGTATATTATAGTATTAAATTACAGAAGATGCTGAGCAACTTGACAGGTGAGGTGCAATAGAATGTTTGTGGCTTTTTGCTAGCAGGAGATAGGATTTGGCTCATCTCCAACTGCTTGTGTACCTATGGTTTTAACTGAACTACCATAAAACTGTCAGACAGATTTTTAGTATTACCCACCAAGTTAACATACAGGTACAAGCACTGCTCATTTTCTTGTTGGTGTCCATATTAGAACAATCTGCGGAACACCATTTGTTATTTTTAATCAATGAGCATTACAGTTCTTAATTTTACTGCTGTATTCTTCAGTAGAACAAAGATATATTCATTGTCCTAAAGTGTTAGATTTGAAAAAATCTATCTGTGTATAGACATAAAAATACGTATGAAGACATGTTTGTGTTATATGCATTCGTGTGTATGCTCATATTCTTTCAAGCTTTTGCTTCACAAAACAGGAAATACAGTGTGTAGGCCACATGTAGACTCCAGGTGATGACTTTGAATTGTGTACTTCATTGACAGTGTTTAATATTTTGGGTTCTATCTATTGTGGCAAATTCTGTATCTAAAATCCTTGTTGTTCAGAGCCCTAATAGAGATGTTACAGGCATGTTTTGATAGCATCTGGTGTTCTTACTGCTGTGTTAATTACAAGTGGAAAACATGTTATTTCACAAAGGTCATTGTGTTTTTTACTGTATGAATTACCAATATGTTGTAAAAATAAAGTAAGTGTTAACTTACTGTTTTAATATAGTTGGAATATCTAGTTCCAATAATTCCCAAAGCTTTCTTTGTGAGGGTTTGAATTATGAGTGGAACATCTGGTTGGAGATGGCATGTCCCATAACACAGTATTTGTACCTCTACTACTGAAGATAATCTTGAAAGTGAAGCTGTCATGTCAGCTCCTCACAGCTCTTGGAATGAGTATTGTTGAGGTGCATGCTTACTCTTTTGCTACCTGTAAAGTGGAGATGCATAACAGCCTCAGAAATGGATCTTCCAGTACCTACTTGCTACCAGGAGGAGTAATAGAAAAGAACCTGCCAAACAGGATCCAAAACATACAGTTGCAGAGCTGTCCAGTCTGATTGACTGGCAAGTTTCCAGAAGTGGAATGTTTTGCATGCTGGCTGACTGACTAATTCAACCTCAAGAGCATCTTCATATGTAGAAGATGGAGGGATATGAGAAAGACACCCACAAGCTGCTGCAGGCTTTGTGGAGAACATGTATGGCTGAAAATATTTTTTGGTTTATATTTGTTTGATAACTATAAGAAAAGAAGAAAGAGGGAATTGTTAAGTAAACCAGATTCAAATTTGTATCTTAAAAAATAATGAAAAAGTGAAAGTGTTACTCAGTTCACATACACTTGCATTCTGGCTTTTTATTACCTTTATTCCTGGTCTGTATATTATCATTAGGTAGTATGCTGTATTTTGTAGGGACAGAAAGAATGGTCAAAATACTTGGAAGGACATTCTAAGCTGGCAGGTGGTGCAAAACAACTTCAAAATTGTTTCAGAATAGAAATACTGATGGGAAAAGCTAAGGTAGTACCTGGGATAACTCTGCCTTACTTTTAAAGGGCATCTTTCCTTAGATGATAAGCATAAAAAGCTCCTTGTATGTAGAAAATATTCCATGTGTGTGGAGGGATTAACAGGCTTGAAGTAATAGGGCTGTTTCATTACCTTGGAGTTAAGGCAGTAAGCACCTAATCTTAGATTTGTATTACTCTGAATCTTTGTTAACTACAAAAGGAATTGAATCCCTTTAATGATAGTTTTAACGAAAAAAARTTGTGTCTATTTCTTTAGACAAATTTAGACAAAACACCAAACAGGAAGAAGTTCCAGTGCATCTGTAGTAGCTTTGATTGTTTTGGTTTCTACTACCAAATTCTTCAGTCAGATATTTAGTAGCCCATATTAAAGCCTAAGTGGTCAGTTAAGAAAAGCTGATTAGAGCATTTCTGTCTGATTTTACAGCTAGTATACTTCAGAGGCAATAGCGTACTAACAGTATCTGTCTGGATTCCACAAGTTCATCCTATGTATTTTACCAGGCAACTGCCTGCATTAGACATAGTGTCTGCTTATTAGTAGCAGTTCATTCAGTGAAAGAACTACAGTGCTTTGCTGTTGTACCACTAGCAGTATGTAGAACTCAGCTACCACTCTGGATGCATTTCGGATGCACAAGAGGAAGATGCTGCTCTAGTCTAAATAATTTGAGGAAAAGCATTGCTGCTTTGGCTTTGTTCTTTTAACTGCACCGGTTCTGTTTAGATTTCTTTAGCAAAACAAATAACTAATATCATAAGGTTTTATGTATTCCAATAGATTATTTTGGAAGTTGAAAGTATGAAAAATCTTTGTTCTAGGAAATATTTTTGGTTTAAATACTGGAATGCTCTTTACTAATAGAGAATTTTTCACAATTGCAGAACACGAGGTTGAAAGGGATTTTTGGAGGTCCTAAAGTCTGACCCCCCTGCACCAGCAGGAGCACTTAGAGGGGATTGCCCAGGACTGTGTCCAGATAGCTTTTGAATCTATCCAAGGAAGGATACTCCACCTCTCTGGGCAACCTGTTCCAGTGCTCAGTTACCCTCTCAGTAAAAAAAAAAAAACTAAGTTTTTCTTTATGTTCAGGTTGGACGCTTATTGTGTTTCAGTTTGGGCCCATTGCCTCTTGTCCTATTGCTGAGCAYCACTGAAAAGAAAATGGCCCCATCCTCTTTACAGCCTCCCTTCAGATATTAGAACACCTTGGTAAGATTCCTCTTCCCCCCATCACCACCACCGCCCCAGGCTTCTCTTCTCCAGGCTGAACAGTGCAAACTCTTTCAGCCTGCTCTCATATGAGAGATGCTCCAGCCTCTTCCTCATTCTAGTGGCCCTTTGCTGGACTTGCTCCAGTAGCTCCATGTTTCTCTTGTACTGGGGAGTCCAGAACTGGACACAGCACTCCAGATGTGGCCTCACCAGTAGAGCAGCAGGATCACCTCCCTTGACCTGCTGGCAAAGATCTGCGTAATGCAACCCAGGAGACCAATGATCACCTTTTTCACAAGGGCTCATTGCTGGCTCATGGTCAACTTGCTGTCTACCAGGACCCCCAGGTCCTTCACAGAGCTGCGTCCCAGCAGCCTGTCCTGGAGCATGGGATTATTCCTCCTTAGGTGCAGACCTCTTCCCTTCCCTTTGTTGAACTTCATGAGGTTCTGCTCTGCCCGTCTCTGCAGCCTGTCGAGGTCYGTTGGAATGACAGCACAGCCTTCTGGTGCACCAGCTACTCCTCCCCGTTTGGCATCATCAGCAAACTTGCTGAGAGTGCCCTCTGTCCCTTCTTCCAGGTCACTGATGAATAATTTGAACAGGATTGGACCCAGTCCTGAGCCCCTGGGGGCTCTAYTGCTAGTTATTGGCCTCCAACTAGACTTTGCTCCACTGATGGCAACCCTCTGAGCTCTGCCATTCAGCCAGTTTTCAATCCACCTAACTGTCCACTCACCTAGCTTGCACTTCTTAAGCTTGCCTATGAGGATGTTAGGTGGTATGGTGTCGAAAACCTTACTGAAGACAAGACAGACAACATGCACTGGTGATCAGGATGGTTAAGCATGATTTCGACTTTATAAATGCATGCTGATTATTCCTGATCACCTTCATGTGCTTGGAAATGGTGTCCAAGATGAGCTGTTCCATCTTCCCAGGGATCGAGGTGAGGCTGATTGGCCTGTAGTTCCCTGAGTTGTCCTCCTTGCCCTTTTTTGGAGATAGGAGTGACATTTGCTTGCTCTCTTTTTCCTTCTAAATGAGAATATCAGAAGGCCTCACTTTGTAATACTGACATTAAACAGTCATAATTATTTATGAATTTTTGTTAGAAGTTCAGCATAAATAGGAGCTAGAGAAGGACTTGCTATTGAGTAATCGCAGTATTGCTTACTGAAATCTTGTACATTATTTAACTTGAAATAGTCTCTTTTCGACTGCTGTTTCTTCGAAATAACTTAGTCAAGTTAGGTGATGTGGTGAGTATAGTGGATGCAGTCTTCCCTAGTAATTTTTGCATTATTTTCAGACTTAGTTTCTTTGTGTGAAAGATTTATGAAAATAAATCAAAAAAGGATGTAAATAACTGTGAAAAAGAATGTGATATTGGTCAATTCTTGAATTTTGTTGTTTTAAATAGAATATTAAAGCTTCATAAACCTGAATTTGATTTAAGGATTCACAACAAATTGTTCATCTAGCAAAACTAAATTATGGTTATTTGTTGAATCTTTAGAGCGCAAATTATCTTATTCTAACTGGAATGGTAGAGGTTTTTTTGATACGAAAAGGTATAAAGGTTGGTGAACAAAGATATTCTGAATATGAAGAATGAGTAGTTGACGTGTTTTAACCTTTTTCTCAGCTTCCGAAAGAAGTGTCTTCTGAAGCATTTGACAAGACTATTTTAAGAGCACTAAATCAGGGTTTTCAGAAGAGGGAAGAACGAAGGCATGCTGATCTTGAGCCCATAGTCAGGTAAATATTTTAGCAAAGTACTTGAAATGTATCACCTGAAAAATCATGAAAGTCAAGCTGGGTGACTTCCAGGGATAATGGAAATTCTGCCAGGTAGACACGCTTTCATGAGAGAAACCAGAAGGCAGTGATGAAATAGATACTTAAAACGCTTTCTAAGTTGAGACTCTTCTATTAAAATTCAATGTTGTGCACTTTTTAAAAAGTTATCATACAATTACGAAAATATTTGTACTGAGTCAGTATTATGTGGAAATGTATTTCAGAAAGGGTCCTACATACATTACACAAGAGTGATATATTTTAAAATAAAGCATCTCCAACTGTTTATGTTCCTATTTTAAGGCAAGATAGAGTGAGACACAACATAATTTGGAATAGCTTGAACAGTCGTAATAAAGTATGTTTATAAATTTAATTGCAATTCAGACAGTTGTGAGAAAATGGCAGATAGACCATAAGCTATTATCTAGTGATTAGGATGTGTGCTAGGATATAGGACAAGTAGGTCAAATCGTGCAAGTCAGAAGAGCAGTATGGATTTGGGTGTGCTTCTCTCCATCCTTTTTTTTTTCTTTTGTTTGTTTATTATGAGTGTCTTTTGTTAGATTCATTACTTTTAGCTTAGGTTGTTCAGCCTTGCTCTAAAATACTTAAACTATGGATCAGGTTAAGGAGAGTGTCTCTGGAATTAAGGTACTTGTAATCAGGGACTGCTTTTCAAGTTGCTGATCTGCATACTGCAGGCATTTGAATCAAAGCCTCTCAGACTTTCAGATTTTCTCTCCCAAATTTGCTTTTATTTTGACCAATAATACTATTTCTTCTTTATTGACTTGATTGTCAAGCAAAGCTTGGTCTGTGCAAACAGTTTTGACTAATAAATATTCAGTTCTTAAACTGTGTTTAAATAGAGATTGATCCAAGAGTGCATGTCTGTAAGAGAAGACAAATGTAAAGCCTCACAGCAGAATAATTACAAACCCAAGAGATTCAATCTTTTGTATGTATCCAGCCATGTTATATTATAGAACTGTAATTATGGTTTACAAACTCTGTTGTGACTATTCTGGAATGCTATGTGAGTACATAGTAAGCCTTTTGACAATAGGGTTACTGTATGTAATTTTTTTTTCCTCATAATGTCAGTTCAGGATAGATTTACATTTATTTTGGGGGTCTTTAACTCTGTGCCTGATTGCCATAATTGCCCCCCCCACACACACCCAAATAGAACTGGGTGGTTCTTACTTGGCAAGCAAAACCTGGAAACTTGATATGGGACTTTAAAACTATTCATTTATGACCCATTTTCTTATTTGAAGCTAATAGAAGTTATCACTGACCTCTTGAACAGATTCAGACCAGTGCCAAAAGTATTTGAGAATCCCACCCTTTGCTCTTGGAGATAATTACAAAACTCAAATACTGACCTTATAGATTAATTCAATTTTATATTTAACCAAATAAGTATATTTAAAGAACAAGCACATAACTTTGGGAAATTAAATGTATTCTCAGCTTGAAAAAAAACCAAAACTGTTAAAATAAAAGATCCAATGATTTTCTGACTTAGTCCAAACTCCTCTTTGTTAACGTGTTACGTATATGTGGCTAAAATGTTCAAACTGGGATGACCCAAAAGCATATACTTTTTTAAATTAAAAAAATCCATCATCTTAATTTCTTATCCTGACTGTAGCACAACWACACAGTAGTTCTGAATAACAGCATTTACCACTGTGGGTACTGAATGTGCAAATTCAAATGCTCAAACTTTTAGAAGTGGGTATTTTGCTTTTGAATGGTAGTGTAGTATTTTTGTATCGTTCACATGGAATATTGCTTATAATGTAACAAGCTCTCACTTTAATTTCAGGCAGCTATTTTCAAATACATCACAAGCTTTTCTGCGGAATCAGAGAGTGTACAACTTCTTCCAATCAATTTCATCAGAATCTTTGCACACTCACAGTAAGAAATGTCTTAATATTCTTTATATAACAAAAAGATTCTACAAAAAACCTCTTTTTTCATGTCATGTCTAATTATGTTTGCTTATGTTACATTTCTGTTTATTCATGTTACATTGTATTTTACTGGTTACATTTGAACTCTAGGACTGGCAATGTATAGTTGCTTCAGCAGTAGATAGGTGCTTTTGACAGTGGGAGCATGCTATGGAGCATCAGCTTGTGCTGTTCTTTCTTTCTTTCTTTTCTGTACCGTCATACTGTTAAAATAGGTAATAATGAGTTGAGTACATGCGACAGTTTGTGACTGCATCCTTTTAAGAAGTCTTAAAATGGCTCAGATTCCCCTGACCTGAGTACCATTTCACCAGGGGGCTAGTGGTATTGAAGAGAAAATTTGAAGCTGTATATGCTTAAAAATCGTTAGTTAAAACTACAAAGCATTAAAGGAAATGTAGGTTTTCCTTAATGCTTTTTGTGTTAAACCTACTCTTTTTCTGAATTCTGTGAAAATGATGATGTTGCTGTTGTAAACTTAGGAACAAAAAGCTTGATCTTGTACAAAAAAAATGCATCTGTTTGTTTTTTTGTTTGTTTGTTACCTTTGTAGGTGAAGTATTTTTCTTGGTATTTAAATTAACATTGGTTTGGGTACACAGTACACAAATGATGACTGCCTACAGAACACGCAGTCTTGTTCAGTGTTGGCCTTGTAGTATATTTTATTGGTGGGCCTGTTAATTGTGTGTTATAARTTGTTTGTGAGACCTAAGGATATCTTCCTTGTAAGGATATATTAGGATGTGACCTTTGTTTCTGTTGAAACCTTTCTTCTCTCAATACTTGATGACAGCTAAGAAACAGAGACCATTGCCTCAGAAGTTGCAGAAGATCTTAGTATTGTATTGATTAAATCAGCRTTTTCAAACAGACTGCTTATAAACACTGGGCAGAAAATAGAGGAATGACAGCTGACATAAATTTGATATATTTGTGACAAATATGCTTAACTTCRTTCTGTGATTAAATCAAGATCTTGTGACTAGTGGAGAAGCTGTAGGTGTCATCTTGTGATTTTTGGTAACACATAGGACATTCTTGTATGACAGTTTAATGAGCAACTTAAGCAAATGAAGTYCAGAATGGGTGCGGAACTTGCTAGAATTTACTACTAGAAAAATTTTCACTTCCCTGTTCTAGTGAAAAGCTACACGATGAGGAGAAAATGGGTTCCAAAGTCTAGAAAGATTTATGCTGATGAACAGGTCTGCCACATAGGATGTGCATATTTTAATCTGAACATTACATCTAAGTAGGAAAAACTTGCAAGTGCGTTGGTATACATGATTATAATATAAAACAATCTTGACAAATTGGAGAAATTGTCTGAAAAAGAACGAGTGCAGGATTCTGTGGTAATAGACTCAACTGCATTAGCACAAAGCAGAAATATCTGCAGGATAGGAAGGTTAGAGGAAAAAGATGGATAAATAGCAATTCCACAGGAAAAAAAAAACTGTAGAGACTATAGTGGAATCATAAATGGAAGATAATTTGTGAAGTGTATGAAGTCATTATCCTGTGTTGGTAAAGCTGTGGCTGCAAGTTTTTTGTCAGTTTTGGGCACATGGAAGTCCATAAGGATCTGTCAGATCTAGAATGCATGATGGACAGAAGAAAGGATGAGGAACTTATCTTCTAGCTGTTATTCTTAAACAACTAACTTAAGTCTTCAGACATCAGAGTCATAATGTGACTGTTCTCTCTGGATGAGAGAGAAAGCATTGGGCTTAACTTGCTGTGAGGAAGATTTGGTTGTTGGGGAGGAGCAGCAAGGGAAAGCAAGATGGGAGCTGAGAAGCCCGGCAGGGCCGGGCTCTCGTTGATAGGGCTCAGACCCACAGTACTCAAATCAGAAGAGCAGAGCTGAGGCAGCCAAGATTGATATCAGATAAGTCTATAGTGATGAGGTGAGTCTGAGATCAAGTCAGCAGGTCAGGGTAAAGAAGAAGATCAGCAAGATACATGGCCAGGCACGGGCATAACTGTGGCATACCCCAGGCAAGAGCCTCAGCTTAAATGCAACTGCCAAGCCAACAAGTGGAAGCTTTACATGTGGCATTCCCCAGCTCTTTTCCTAGTGGTCTGATCCAAGGTTACAAAACTACAGCATGTCAGAGGCTGACTTTGAGCTCAGGCAGGTGAAACTGTGGGAGGGCAGAGGAAGAGGTTGCAAAGCCTGTTATTGCATTTAGGCTGTGACATTGGGTTAGATATTAAGAACAACTTTGGTGAGGACAATTAAAAAGTGTAATAAATTTAAGCATGTTTGCTTTTGCCTTGAGAAGGGGGATTGGATGACTTGCCTGAGATAGCTCACAGTCATGTTTTCTATGATGCAGGCTGTACGAAGAAAAAAAGTAGTCACGTTGTTTTTTGCTAGAGTCACCATAATTGAGCAACTATTTTTTTCTTCTATTACTGTTATTAATAGCCATTGTGTTTTTCTGGGTTTCCTGTTTAGTATTTCTGAAACCTTATTTACAGCACTTTAAAATTCTTGCAATTGCAACTTAGGCTATGGTGGCTTATTTTGAAAATGGTAACAATGGCAATGAGGCTGATTTTTTTTTTAAAAAAAAAAAAAAAGGAAAAAGAAAAAAATATCTGATCCTTGTTCCAAATTGGATATTTAGACCTAACTGGCAAACAAAACGGTTGTGGCTTAAATTGGTCTTGAGTCACTATTAGAGATAAAATGTGTCTCTTTGCAGAAATGTGGTGAAAATATTCACCCTTCCTGATGTATCTGAGTGCTTTAGGTATGATTTTAGTAAAAAATTCGTGGAAGTTAGTTCTCCATTCAGTAGAGGGCCTTTATACCTGAAATGATAGTTGGGATCTCATGCTGAATAATTATGTTCAGTAAGCATAATTATCTATTCTGCCATGGTTCCAGTAAGCAGAAAATCAGTTAGTTCCCTTCTGATTTGTAACATTTTGTTTTAGACRATTCTTCAGGGTGGAGTTGACTTTTGGTTCCAGTGCATTTGGTTCCAGTTAGAGCATGGTCTCTCGATGCTTGGTATGATCAATGCAGAAGATATTCGGGAGAAGCTTCCTATCAACATTTCAAGATCCTGAACAGCTTTCAAATGCTCTTACCTGTACCAGTTTGGAACACTTCAAAGTAGACTCCTAGAGTTAGATTCATTGCCAAACTTAGTCCTCTTCCAAGGCGTGGCAGTGGTATTTTTGCAACAATACTGTAATTATTGCCATTTTTCCCCATTCCTTCTGGCAGAAGGTGGCAAAATATCTGCATCAAAGCTGTATTAAAGTCACTAGAAGACCAGCTCAAATTACATCTCCTTTGGCAGATGAATGATTTAATTATGGGAGAGTAAGCTGTCACAGAAAAATTTCTAGTAAGTATAGTTGGTCTCCTCCCATTTCATGCCATAGCACAAAAAGATTATGAAAAATCTCAAGGGCAGTATAATAAGAATATTTCTAATATTGTAATCATAGTCACAAGCTTTAAAATTGCAGCATAGCTTTAAAATTCTTTTGCATGCACCTTTCTTCAAAGTAGAAGTATCTCTATAGATCCTCTACTCTTGGAGATGGTCTACTTCGAAGGAGATGATGTTCGAATTATTGCTGCAGACAAAACAATATCTTCAGTCTTCCATTTCCCTAGCTTCCAGTTTAGTGCAAGCATTCAGGAACTGTCTAGTTGTTGAAGATCTATAAAGTTACTACGTGAACTTTATTCTCTGCAGGTAACTTACAACCCTCTTTGAAGACGGTTAAGGCACCAGAACACTTCAAGGAGGACAGTTCAGAAGCTTCAAGTCAGGAGGAAGGTAGTTGTGTAACCAAAGGTGGTTCTTCTGAGGAATTTTACCACACTGAGTTCTGGAAATCATACAGTTGACTGATTTCTTTATTGGTACAAAGCTGAGAGATTTGGATGAAATGTGCTATGTAAATGAAGAATTTTTATATGCTTTCAGGGGTTTTCTTAGGGGATTCCTATCTAAGCCAAGGAACGGGATTGTTGGTAGGGTGCTTGGAGGTAGAAGTTCACAGCTGTGTTGAACAGCCAGGAAGAAATGCTTTACTATTTACTTAAGCCAAGGTTATGATTGTAGCTTTTTCATATCTGCATCTATTCTTCAAATACCAGGACACAAGTTGGGTGCAGCATTTCAAGATTTGCAGTCTGTTTTGCATTAAACACACTAAATTCATCTAGTTTTAGTTTCACATAGAAAGGTTGTTCATGTCTTCCTCGTAGCCTTAGCCTTGGTTTCTTTGACACTCTGACTAGTTACTAAAGAGTCTAACTGTTTGGGACTGTAGTGAATATTGATTGCAATCTGAAAGCTGATGGTTTCCGAGTACCTTGAAAACAGTTCACATGTGGAAGCAGCAGCCCAGTGGATGGTCACTGATTTCATTCTGAAAGGAACATCAGGCCAGTTTTGCAATGTTTTTAGTAGCAAAAAAGTATGAGTTTCTAATACGTAGAAAGGATGAGAAATGCGACTGATAACATGAACAGTGAGCACTTATTCACTTTCACAGAATGACACCACTCTTACACTGTTACACAATAATGGCTAGGAGGCTTAGAAAAAGCCTAGAAGAGCTTATGTGCAATGAATAAACCACATACACAGTTCAGACAACTTTTTCTCATTTAAAAAAATTACCATATTCCTTTCTAGAGTTCAGAAAGCACTGAGTAAATATGTAATATATTTGAAAATAGTCAAATGATGTTTTGTATACTGTCCTTAGAAAAAATCTCTTCACTTGATGAAACTACAAATGCATTTCAGAACATTGTGTCATCTTAGTTAAAGGCTACTGGAATTTTTAAAACTGTGACTTTTTTTTCTTAAATCATAATTTGATCTTCTGTTTTGCATTGAAATGAGTTCAGGCAAAATGATGACTGTTAAGAAGGTTAAGATCATCAACAGTTAGAACTAACAAAAGTCACTTCTGTTACAACTTCACCATTATTTTAAAGAGAGGAGTAGACTTCTTCCAAGGTTTCTTTTTTCTTATTGAGGCAGTGATTTTTCATGTTTCACCTTATTTGTAAGGCTTTACTTGCACAGTGAAGTTTGAGGTTCAGAATGCAGTGCTTTGGGGTAAGACTTACCTTTATTCACTAGTTCAGAATTTGTCAGTGATATAGACTTTTCAGATGGATTTCAGTGGATCAGTAAAATTTATAGAATTCTGTGCTTTTCTGACTGAATTCACCTATCCTCTGTCATTCTCTTTCAGTGATACATGTTAGGTAATATTCAATTACACATTTAGTTCTTTTGGTGAAATACAGTGGTGAGCAAGTGTGGAGGGTTGTTTTTGTTCCTATTTTTCTATTCATTCTTCTGAGAAATTGAGGGCAAAGTCTTGATTCTACTGTCCCTGTGAAACTGATTCATCATCTGTGCAACACCTGCTAATTTCGTCAATGTAAATTAAGCCTAGTATATTTAATGGTGATATCTTTCATAAAGTATCTGTTAACAATGGAAGGCTGAAGTTACTGTGGTGATCTGAAAGGAGAAATAAGAATTGCTAGTGGAATTACTTTTTTTGTTTTTTTTTTTCCCCCAGATATAATGCAACACACAACAGTCCACAAGAAACATAATGGAAAAAGTCCTGTTGCCAAGTAAGTGCTGGGATATAATGTGGCCATGCTAGATTTGTGAACATCATTCGTTAATGCTTTAGGAGTATGTGTTTCCTTCTAGATTAAACTTTTTTYYCCCCCCCTTTTTTTTTTTAATCTCTGTTAAAAAGGTTTCTGTAAGGTAGAGATGTTCAGTGTTAACTGCTGAGAATGTTGCAAAAGATCCTATTTATAAACCTTCAGGTCCAGGTCATTTGAAACTCTCTTCTTTCCCAAATTTTTTGAATCTTTACTGCTTGAGTTGATGTTTAACTTTATGGTTATAAGCTGGTCATTTATGTATATTTGTATTTCATCTTTCCCATGCACCTCACTCTACCCTCAATATTTAGAAACTTCCAGAGCTGTTGATTCTCTTTTTTTTTTCAGTGCTTCTAAGATTTTCCTATAGGAAAAGGTAGTCCATTCTTTTCCTTATATATGTTTTAGGTACTAAATACTTTGCTTATTTGTTTAAGTYCATTGTAAGTGGAAGCACTTCTTAACCCTATTAAAGTAGTTGATATCTACTTTTTGGATTTAACAAATCTGTAACGTTAATTAACCTGTTAATGTTTCTTAACCAGAACCATTGGAGGTGTTTGCAAACAGTTGCACAAAACTTCAACTCTGTTAGGAGTAAAAATGGATATAGATTTTATCATGATTTGCTGTTCTATTTTGTATATGACTGCCAATAATCTATTAATTCTTTCCTATTCATATCATTTCCTCTTTTTAAAAATCTGTACTTGCTATTTATAGGGTATAAAGAAACAGCACTGAATGAAACTTCGTATCTCTTTTGAATATATACCTATACACATGCACACACACATACGCACACACAACTGAGTCAAGAGCAATTCATCTCAAGTAATGTTGGTACATTTTGGGAAAATGTGTACATTATGTCTATCTACTTCTGTTTTATTCAGTAGGGTTGGCACTGCACTTGAAAGAGTCTGCAGAGACTTACTTGTACAAATGAGACCGGATGTGTGAAATAAACTTAGAAATGTTACGGCTTACATGAAATGACAACAAATTTGGCAGCAGATTCACTTATTGCTATTTGGTGGAACTTTCTACAGTGACCTTATTATATCTCTGCAGTTTTGGACTTCAGTGTGTCTATATTTAGACCTTCTTGGGTTCTTATTGTTTGCTTAAACTATTTTAGAGTATTCTATCACATCTCTTCTAAATAGTTTGAGCACTTATTTCAAGTGGTATTTGTTAAGTAGTCACTGGAACTTAAGCTTATCTTCTTTGGAGTGAACTGGATTTCTGTCATCATGGGAACTGAATAACATTTCCTATTACACATATGTTCATGTAGCTTGACGACAGTCCTGAGCTAAAGGGCGCTTTAAAAGTAAATTTTCACCAAAAGTATTTTGATCTGAATTTGAAAGTAATGCGTATCTCTTACAGTCTTGTCTCCAGCAGGGCACATTTTTGAATGACAGATGAAAAGATTACAGGTTTATGTGCCTACTGACTTGTCAGAAATCTTTTTGCACCACTGCACTCGTACTTGTAAAGTTACAAGTCATTTGTGACTGACTGCTGCTAAGAGAAGCTTCAGTGGAAGGCGTTATAAAGCCCGAGCTAAATGCCAACTGTGACTTCCCTTTTTCCAGCACTACCCAAAACTAGCAACTGTGAAAGCAAAAAATATAAAATAAAAGAGTATTTTGAATTTCAAATAAAAATGGCTGCCATGTGATCTGTAAGTAGCCATGCACTCCTTTTTTTAAATGCCTCATGAACTCTGAAGCTTTATTATTAATGTTGTGGAAGAAAGAAAATAAATTCAGAATATGTTTTTATTTGGAAAGCTTCCCAAAATCTGTTGTGAAAAAGACATAAAGAAAAACTTTATGTGTAGAAATAATCATGAAAACTCTTCTCTTGGGTACTGTGACATCCTGGATTTTGTGTCAGATTATAGTAGACAAATAAAAAAGGAAGTCCAAGTGTCTTCAGATCATTAATATAACTTCACTGCACAAGAGCTCCTGTAATTGTCAGCAGATTTTAAAAGATGTAAATTTCTGGATTTTTCTGAAAGTGAATTTTTTATTTCCCAGCATGGTGTAAAAATTTGTATGTTGATAGGAGAAGCCTGTAGCTTTGTTCACATTGGCGTGTATATATACGTGTATATGTATATGTGTGTGTATATATATATATATTTTTTTTCCCTTTCAGCAGCACTAGCAGTGCAAAATGTTCTTCACTGGATAGCCTTAACATACAGCACTCTGAGCAAAATGGGGTAATAGACTGGAGAAGAAAAAGCTGTATTGTCCAGCAACATCCAGAGCACTGTACAAACCTACTTGACCAGGTGTGTTGCTGTTCTTTTTTGTTTAAAGCAGCATTCTGAAACACTGAATTGAGGAGATTGTTGACTACACATCATTGCATTTAGCTTTAAAAGATGAAGAGCAGTACTAAAATTGCACAAATAAGTGTCCAAGTTCAGGTTTACAGTGACTATCTTAATTGCCAAAATTCTCATTGTTTTAATTTCTTGCTGCTGTTTTGCAAAGTTGTATTTTGTTTATTAATTTGTAATTAAACTCTCCTATTAGGATGTATGAGTCAGAAAAGTCTAGTGCTCATTTCTAATGAATCTTGTTTTTGTAATCTATTGTCAACAGAGAACTTGAGGAGGCCTAAGGGATTTTGGTATAATTATAAACAACAAACTGTATTAATAACTATTTTATCTTGTGARAAAGACATACAGAAAAACCTTATGTGTAGAAATAATCATGAAAACTCTTCTCTCGGGTACTGTGATATCTTGGATTTTGTTTTAGATTATAGTAGACAAATAAAAAAGGAAGTCCAGGGATGGCAGGGACAACCAGTTAAATGTAGCCCTTCTATCTTACCTGCGTTTTATAAGTAACTTAACATTTCTGTGAAGATTAACAGCTAGATGCACATACACATTTTGTGACACTTCTGTCTTTTCAATACTCAATTTTCTTATGAGTATAGATAAAAAAAAGAGTAAGTACTTATAAATAAAATCAGCTACCGAAGTTGAGGGGACAAAGGTTGCGATTGTTATATCTGAAAAACCTAGAATGTTACCGTCGCTCAATAYTTCTATTCTGCATACAGAATTTGGCTGTTGATTTTTTTTTTTTTGTGGGTTATAAGAAGCCAAACAAAGATAATTTCCTCATTTTACAAAGTAGAGTAATGAACTGAGATTTGCTTCAAAAGACAAAATGGTAATTATATCAAAGCTTAAAATATGCAGGCTTGAGGCAAGAAAATTTTAACATATTAGAGCAGAGGAAAAGCTACTTCCCATTTAAATGTGTGAATACAGCATAGGCAGAGATTACTTCTGAGTGGTTGTAGCTTTTTCTCCGTTGCCAAATAGGAGATATTACTAGCAGCTAGTAATACTATATTTAAAGAATAATGAAGATACTGTATTTCTTTCTAATACACTTCTAGGTGGTATTCTACAAACGTCAGTTTAGCAGCAACCTCCAGTCCAAGGCTGGGTACCTGCTCTGTCACTRTGTGAGCAATGTGAAAATAATTTGCCGCATGTACATTTTTTCCTCTCAAGCATTAAAAAATTCCACTTAAATCAGTAAATTCAATAGATATAAGCCTTGTGATTAACCAGACAACTTCTTTTCGAGCAAGGAGTTGTTAGGGGGTATTTGAACTGCATTTGTTTCATCCTCAGCAGGAAAAGATCCATAACTTACTCCCAGCATCCAAACAATAATTTGATTCAAATCTTCTGCATATTTCCAAGTAGTAATTTGCAGTGTCCTTTGCTGATAGTGTTATAAATGCCAGATGAGATGCATGAATCTAAAGGTCTGAATGCACTGTACGTGTAGATGCTTGTATGGTTATAGCACTGTGAGTGCATTAGTCATGGACTCATGGATGTTTAAGTCTAGAAGTTCTTTTGGCTCTTGTGATACAAAAATATCAGTTAGAAAACAAGATCTGTATTTTTTTGTCTAGCATACAGGGGAAAAACGAGGCCTGTCTGCAGTAAGCAAGAAGAAGGGAAAGCCACAGCTGGAAAAGTAGGTTTCCAATGTAACCAGTAATCCCGGAACGAAGTGTAATGCATTCACTCTGGTAAACTGTGTGCCATCAATTGGCTGCTTTGGTTTGCTATTGTAGAACAGGAGCTGGCATATTGTGCATCTAGTCTACAATAAAAATTGTTATTTTATCATTTGAAAACTAGTAACATAACTGACATTTTGAGAAATGGCTGCATACAATTACATTCTATTCTTACTTAGCAAAAATAAGGAGCAGAAGTGTATTCTTAGGTGATACTGAATTGCCTTTTTTCCCCTTTATATTTATCTGAAAGTTAAAAGGTGTAAAGCTGCCCAGAAAAATCTAAAAATCAAATAAGGATTTACTGCAACCTTTATTATTATTCAGTGAGTGCTAACTTGTTGAAATATTTTATTAAGCATACTTGCATATCAGAAGACTTGAACTTCCTATGGGCTATACAGTCCGGCACTGTGAGGAAGTGATACCATTTCCACCATTGCCTAATACTCTGTCTAGTTCCAAGTTGGGCTTTTTGTCATTTTCTTGCTCTATAGCCTATAGCGCTCTGTAGCTTTTATGCTAACCTGGCATATGGCTCGGTTACATTCATGAGCCTCCAGGAAAAACTTTAGAACCAGCTGTATCATTTTTTTCTTAACTGTTTTCTTTTAGATCTTTAGTTGAAGTGTTTAGTAACATTGGTTGCAGTTTAATTTATGATGTGTTGCGCCATTAGCCTTTACCTGTTTATTATTTACACTTGCTATGTCTATTTTATATATGTCTACTATATATTCATTAGTCCTTGCCCTTGTTTACAGTGGCATTATATTTTCTTATGTTTCTGGTTATTTGTGACTGTGCATTTGGAAAAAAAATACGAAAAATTATTTATACAGGGAGAAAGCAAAGAAAACTGACTGCCGGTTGAATAACAGGACTAATGGAATTAGAGTTGCAACATCACAGCACATCCGCACAGGGACAGCGAAAGGTAAGACATTTCTCTGAGCTGTTTCTAAAAAAAAACAGTTTCAAACTTGGACTTATTAATTGTTCTGCAATAAAGGAGAAATCACAAATCTGAAATATGTTTGGGTGCAAGTCAGCACGTTGAATATCTAGTCTATTCAGCAGGTCAAAGCAAAGAGTTAGACGCTTTGTCTTCTGTACGCAATTGCTTAGGCTATGTCTCCTTTCATGCATAATTGGAAACATTTTAGTAAGCCCTTCATAACTTGTCTTGTCTTATGTGAGGTTGTAGTGGCAGAAAGAGTCAATTTTAGGCTACTGTTGGTGTTTAGACCAATACTTTTATATGTCAGTCAGTTATAAGACAAGTACTTTTGTACTATTTAGTAAACTGAACCTCTAAACCTTTCTGCGCTGCCTCCAAAGGGCTAATATTCATCGGCTTTGTTGTCTCTTTGTTTTCCAGGCTTCTAATATCAGTTGCAGCCTTGCCTCTCCTATACTTAGTTCTCAATGAAGAGAGCTGAGAAAGAACTTGCCCTCTTTTATATTGCCTCAGTGTGATTAGGGTTGGAACCACTCTTAGGAAGTACTTTGTCTTGTTCTAACCTCTACTTGAAGTGCACTCTTTATCAAGCTTTCATTCTCTTCTCTCCTGATCTCTCTGAAATTTTAAGAATTCACGGTTCACAAAACTTTGCAAAAACAGGACAATTTTAGAATGCTTTAGTTAAGAGCTGTACAAGCAGAGATTATGATCTGTAGGAGAGCTTTGCTGTGTACTTATCTGAGTGATTACTGTTCTTGTCCAGAAAAACTTACTGAGCTTTTATGAAGTAACAGTAATTTTAGGAAGATGAGTAGTTTTGTATGGTGTAGTGCAAAAATTGGATAGGAAGGCTTTGCCGTGAGAGTTCTATCCACTCACTACCTGCACATGCTATACAGATATAAAACTGCCTGTCTGATGCTGTTGGTTAGTTATGGCCACTCCAAGAAGGAACTGTAACCCACAGAGGCTGGAAGGAATTAAGTCCTTCTTAGACATGAGTTCTCTACTTGATGTTTTTGTACAAACATCAAAATGTCTTCTGATATCACCTATGAGAAATGTAGTCTAAAAAAAAATTTTGATCAAGATGCAATCTGAATCTCTGCCTCGCTTTATATTGAGGTATAATATGAAATGTTCTATTCTGAGTTAGTAAATTTTAACTATATCACGTTTTCTTCCATTTTTCTCCCTATTTTAAGCTCTTCTGAGTCATCAGTTAGTTACACTTGTAATTTTGAAGACTTTGTGACTAACACTTCAGAATCCTGTTTTCAGTGATTTGAAGCTGATGTTGCCACTCTAGGCCATATTGGATATTCAAAAACAATGGTTAAAATAATTTAACCAAGTAAAGGTTTAATTAGGAAATGTTTTATGAGTTGAAACATTAAAGCAGCTTTTTAACCATTTATCCCAACCTGGTATACTTGCCATTGTGTTCTGTTTTCACCCTTGATTTTTACTAAGCAAGGTTTTGGGTTGGAGTCAGAGTTGGGGAGCATATTTGGTAGCTGACAGTTCCTTGAGGCTAGCCTCTGACATGCTTTCTGTGAGACGGTCAATCTGTCTTGCTGCTTCACCTCTGAGGCTGAAATTCAARGTCCAGTTCAGTGGCCAGAGTATTCTAACTTAACTTGTTGACTTTGCTAATAGGATCTAAACCAACTCTATAATCGGGTTTCCAGCAAATAAGTTTCCCCAAGATCCTATTCAGAATCCAGAAAGTAATTTTACATTTGTCTTTCACCTCCCTTTCCTTAAACAGACTTTGTTAATATGATTTCCTTAAAGCCTGCTCTGGAAGAGTTATTGTGAACAGACATAATATTTAAATTTTGGTTTCTGAGTTAGCTTTTTGTCTTTGCTTGTGAGATAAAGGAGTATGCAATCTCTTTCAACATAAATACTTGATTGCTAACATCCAGAGGAAGTTGTTATTGCAGTGTAATCCAGTGTAAGCTTCAAAAAAATTAAGGGTGATCATTCTTTTGACTACTGTATATGTATATGTAATGTATATGTATATGTAATGTATACATATGTAATTTGTATCGTAATCGTATATGTAATTTGTGCATAAATGTCACTTTTAACAGAAAGGATGTAATCATCACAGAGGGGCAGAGTAGTGCAGAATGTAGGGAGTTTAAACGTAAGAAATGCAGAGGAAAGTTAAGTAGGAACACAGATTAACAAACAGGTAACTGAAGTAGCATGATATGAGCAGACCAAAATAACCTCACTTCCATCCATATACCAGGATTAAAAATAAAAATGCCAATTTTTATTTTTAGATCTGAATTTGGACACTGGATCTGGTCATGATACATGTGGAGAAACATCATCTGAAAGTTACAGTTCTCCGTCTAGTCCACGACATGATGGGAGGGAAAGCTTTGAGAGTGAAGAAGAAAAAGACAGAGGTTGGATTTGTGGAGAGTGTGCATGAACTTTTGCTTTATTAACTTGACTATTCTTTCTTGTATTAATTTTAACTAGTTTCTCTGTTTTATTAGCTGTTGCTATATTATTTCTGAGCAAGACTTTTCAGCAAATAGCAGGAGTGTATTTAAACACTGAGTTTTAGATTAGCACATATGTGAGTCATGTATGTTATCTTTGTCTGCTTTGGCGGTGTAGATCTCTTGAAAAATTTCAGCAGTATGATAAGCAGAAGAACTTCGTTTGACCTGAAGGGGGTTTATTTTATGCCAAATCATGCTTGGCATGTCTGAGATATCCTCCTTTTTGTCTTGACTGTTGAATTTGCCACTCCTTCAGAGTTGGAGTAAACTATGTTAATGTCTTTCTAAGTAGACAGGAATTCTTAATTCTTTGTCCTACTCTTCACATTTGCAGATGTACACAAGCCAAGGGCACACTAGCTGGTTGTGCAGATTGATAGGCAAGTGTTAGAGATTGATGTGGCTTAATTTGGATGCATGAAATGATGAAAATGATAGTGTCATAGAATTGGTAAGGTTGGAAGGGACCTCTGGAGGTCATCTAGTTCAACCCTCAAACGAGTGGCCCATGCAGGCATTGAACCCACAACCTTAGCATTATGAGCACCATGCTCTAACCAACTGAGCTAAACCTAACCCCATATCTTGCATTTATTCTGATTCAAGATGACATCATTTCACTTTAGTCATCAAATTTGATAAAACTGTATATGGCTAAATGAGTCCTGGGAAAGGCATAACACAGTGTCACATTCACGCTTCTGACTTATAAATTATTTTATCTCTACAGATACAGACAGCAATTCTGAGGATTCTGGGAATCAAAATGCAGCCAGGTTTACAGGCTACAGTGCTGTCAGTTCATCAAATATGAACAAATCGTCTGCTCAGATCTCGTCTGTGAATAACGAAAATGGAAGCCTTTCGGAAGATCCTTTGAATGCAAAGTTTCAGCATATTTCCTTTATGCCTGCCTTACACTGTGTGATGCACAGCGCTGCCCAGAAGCCTGAGGCAGTTGTCCCGCCACCCATATCTGCAGATGGTAAAACGATGGGAATGCTTGTTACCACGCCTGTTGCTGTCTCACCAGTGAGAGAGTCTGCAAATTCACCTCCTGGTGGAATGGGCGCAGTGACCTCTGGTGAACCTGAGAAACGCCTTGAGCTGATGGCTTCCCCTTTACCAGTCCCATCCACTTTCCTTCCGCATTCTGTCCAGCCTGGTAGCCCAGCTTTGCATTTGGCAATACACAGATTGAAAATGCCCTCTCCACAGGGATCATCAGAAAGTTGCACAGTTAATGGACCACAGCAACCAACAGGAAACTTAAGTATTGGATCACCAAATACTGCCTTTATCCCAGTCCACAACCCAGGTAGTTTTCCAGGATCCCCAGTTCCTACTACAGATCCCATCACAAAACCTGCATCCCAGGTGGTAGGACTGAATCAAATGGTGCCTCACATTGAGGGAAACCCAGGAGCAATCCCTCAGCCTACCAATCTAAAGGTAGTTCTTCCAGCAGCTGGTCTCTCAACAGCAGCACCACCACCTCCACCAGCTTCATATGCTTTGCCAGGCAGTCCTCACGCTACTAGTGTGTTGCCCAACCAGAATACAAATGTGCTAAACACTGTAGCAACTTCCTCACCACCTCAGTCAGCTGGTTTAGGTGTTGGTCAGGTCCAGTCCACTGTTCCTCCCGCAATACCTACACATACACCAGGCCCTGCCCCTAGCCCGAGCCCTGCTTTAACACACAGCACTGCACAGAGTGACAGCACATCTTACATAAACGCTGTTGGAAATAACAACACTAACGGGACAATGTTACCTCCACAGCAGTTGGGATCTGGTCCTTGTGGTTCTTGTGGACGTAGATGTAGCTGTGGGACCAATGGAAGCCTTCAGATTAATAGTTATTTTTATCATAACCCACTTCATGGACAAGTCTACAGAGTTCCATCTTTCTTCACTCTGCCATCACTTTGCAATGGCAGCTACCTCAATCAAGCACATCAAAGCAATGGAACACAACTTCCTTTCTTCCTGCCTCAGTCTCCATATGCAAATGGGCTTATGCATGACCCAGTAATGGGGAGCCAAGCCAACTATGGTATGCAGCAGATGGCAGGATTTGGGAGGTTCTATCCTGTATATCCAGCACCTAACGTAGTTGCCAACACAAATGGGTCAGGACCCAAGAAGAATGGGAACGTTTCATGTTACAATTGTGGTGTAAGTGGACACTATGCGCAGGACTGTAAGCAGTCATCCATGGAGGCCAGTCAACAAGGTAATCATGATAACTCCCAGCGGACTTGCTTTTGAATTTAGCAGTTGATCTTTACCTTACTGAATGTGCTGTTTCTGTTCTTGCAGAAAGGTGTGCGTGCGTGTGTATGTTTTGTGTAAATGGTTGTGCATTAGTGACCTGCTCTAAAACTGCAAAGTATTTTATCTCTGCCTGATAATTTTGTAGAACAGTGCAAGGGAATGGGGTTCACAAGCGTGAAGTTGAAAATGGGCATGATACAGAGCTGGGAAGTCAAACTGTATCAATTCAAAATTGTCATTCTTTTCACCTGTTTGTTTTTTGAGACTTGCATGTTGTTTCAATTCTTCCATTGCTATTCAATGTTTTTTGGATAGAATTCATGGGCAAAAGGTGTAGAAAATATGAGTTATTGCATATGATATTAACTTGGATTTTTAAAACTTGTGAGAATTGAAAAAAAAAAAAGGCCATTTGATAGTTTAACTTTTCTGAAGCTTACCTTTGCACAATCAGCCATCCTTCTGCACCCCATCATGGTCTGCATAGATGGGAAATGCTTTAACTTTTCAGACAAGTGGCAGCAAAAAGGCAAAAAACAATTGGAATTAAAAATTGAAGGCATGGCTTCAGTCTTGCATACAATTACTCTCTCTGTCCACAAGAATGGAGAAAATGCAGAGTTCACATAGAATGTAAATTATTCTTTTATTCTCGGCCTGTGCCCATTCTGATTTTACTTGTTTTGTCCGACTGGAACAAGAAAGACTAGCTTTGGGGTCTTTTTTTCTTTGCATTTTTCCAGCAAAGGTAAAATCAATATCTACTGTTTAGATTTTTTTTAAACTGTCATTTTTAGCAAGCAGATTAAAGAAAATAGTATAAAATCTTAGGACCTACTTTTAAAAGACTGGAGGATGATAGTGCCTTTTGAAGAGCATGTCCATTTTGATACCTTGTAGTGGTTTTGTAATCCATTTTAATTGTAAGCAGTGACTTAGTAGTTCTCTTTCCTGTTTTAGGCACTTACAGACTGAGATACGCACCTCCCCCTCCCCCTTCCAATGATACCTTGGATTCTGCAGACTGAAACAAGTAAACATTGCCTACTTAAACTGAAGCTTGGGAAATTGGGGGAAGGTGTGTGTGGGAGGTGGGAGGGTTGGTCTTGCGTTTTTGGGACATTCCCGGTTTTATATTCTTTTGGAATTTTTCAATGCTTTTGCACCTCTGTTCAATACAAAAGAAGAAARCTGAGTCCCTGGTCTCCTCCTGATTCTACAAAAAGGCTTGCATAATGCATGTTGTTCAAACACACAGCCAAACAATCAAAAAGAGCATTCAAACCATGCTTTTGCACTGAAGACTTGAGACATGTGCAATGTTTACTGCATTTTTTTTAAAAAAAAGTCCTCTGACCTCTGACATCACTGGTGGAGCAGCCATATGGTGAAAGAAGAAACTTGGTCATGTTCCCCACAATCTCGGTTCCCTCCCTCCCCATTCTCCTTGTGCTGCTGTTTTATTTTTTTTACCCTGTTTGTCCACGTGGATTCATTGGACTTGCATGAGTGTTTAGTGGTTCATACAGACCCTGCCCATACTCTAAATTGATGCTCATGAATTGAGGGGAGATATTCAAACACCCTATTAAGAGAGTCCAAAGGAACACACAATACGGTATGTGTACTACATCTGATAATAATACATATACACAGCTCTTGAGAGCCCCAAATAAATGAAAATACGTAGAGCAGGAAGGAGCTGAAACTGTGGACTTGAACAGGTTTAGAAAAATGAACAAGCTTAAATTGACAGATTTTACTTCCATTGTAGCTTTTTAGCCTGTATGTTCAGCAACAAAGGTGAAAAAATGGTATGAATGTTGTACTCAGTGTGTTTGCATTTGTAATGAAAGTTGACAGCATTTTTTTCCTTTTTTAAAGCTATTCTACATCGTGTCAACACAGAATGAACGTTACTTGATTGAATATTTTTTTCCTAAACTATTACAGTGTTGCATTGTACTTAGAATGTAAATGTTTTATTTCAAACTGAACAAAAGCTATGGTTTTCTACAAAATAGTCAGGTATTAGTATTAGAACCTGTCTACCAAATAGCAAAGTCACTATTTTATAACAATTTACCACTATGCGTAATTACGGTATAATGTGAAAGACTGAAATGAGTGTTAAGATGGTATTAATCATGTCAGTATCATGAGTAAGTAAGTTTAATGCTGCTGTATTTTTTATTTTATTTTTAAAAGCCAATATATGTACTAAATTGCTTCCAGGTAATATTTGATTTCCTAAAGTGCACTGAGGTTATCTGGAAGATGAGTGTATTTTTTGACTGCTGCATTCAACACCGATGAACAACTACCACTGTATTTCCATAGGGTTTGGCATTCCTCACAGTTCATGGTAGAAATCTTTTCTTAATATAAAACCTGGTGTCCAGTAGAGGGATGAAATAAAATCAATCTTTGGTTCAGCCGTCTAATAAATTGCTAAACAAACAAAAAACTTGAAGAAAAAAGCTTGATTACTACATTTCTTCATAGGTAGCGTTTATATTTATAGCACCAGTGTACATTTTGAAACTTTTTTCTTGAAGGGGGGAATGGGGAGGGAGGTAGATGAAAGCTTTAATTTAAAAAAGTTTAAGTAGTAAATGAAAATTATTTTGATTAAAATTTTTATTTGATCTGGGTATTTTTGGACCACTTGAAATGAATGAACTGCGTTTGAGTTGAAGTGAGGGTGTTAAACCACCAATGGACTTGTATTGTGAATTACCTGCCAGTTGTACTTTATGGAACTTATTTTATGATTTAAAATACTGTACTGTAAATAGGAGGTATGTTACCTTCTCTTTATTTGTATGTTTACCATATACTTTGATATTTGAAATGTACTGGAAAGGTCACTTATATTTCTAGAAGAGATTGGATTTTATGCAACCTTTTTTCCTTGAATTAACAGCAATAAAAAAAGAAAAAAAAGTACCTATGTGCAAGTACTGTCCTTTGTCACTGAGAATAATGAAATAAAAGCCATACTGTGCTCTCTGGGTGAATGGATGGGATTGTGGAAAGTTTTGGCAAGCTACCATTCTGTTTGGAAGCTGTCATTTAGACAAAGTGAGAGTTTTTGACTTAAGATCAGTCTTTTATTCTGAAGGCAGGGTGCTGCCTCCTGAGTGAGACATCTTTAAAATAAATGGATACCTCTCAGGAGAAACAGGATGATGTTGTGTGATAAACCTAGGACTTTGACCTAAGCTCCTTCACAACAGTTTGGCCTGTGTTTTATTCTGTTGGCTCCTGTATCTGGGCTGAAACTCAATTTAAACATACTTTATAGACTGCAGTGCAGTTTGAGCTTGTTGTTCTTCTCAGTATAATGTATGTGTCTAGTCATGTAATAACTGGGAAGTGAGATCTTTCTTGCATTGGCTGAGGAGGATAGGACGACAGGAATGGCTAGGACTAGGGAAGCAGTTTAGGAATGTGTGGATTAGCAGCTGAAGGATCTGATATGAATGTAATGAGCTGGGTAGTAGTGAGAAACAAAAGGATACTCATTACTCTGTCACCTCACTTTCCCTCTACTGTATGTTCAGAGCGTCTAATTCCTAGTGCTTAGCAGCAGCTTATCTCCACAGCTGAGGAGTGCAGACTATCTTAGATCTTTATCCCAGCTTACCACCCAGAACAACCTACTTCCTGGGCAACTGACTAACACTATGAGCTCTCTCAAAGTTTCTAATGAACTTTTTTTTTTTTTTTTTTCCAACTTGTGTAATAACAGGGAGCTGTTTAGGCTGGACATCAGGCTAACATGACTACACAGCTTCCATTTCTGCAGGCTATCTTTTGTCCCTTCCCTCTTCTCTGGAGTGCATACTGCCTCTGAAAAGGGAACCTGCTACTTGGTGTACCATCAGAAATGCTGATAATCTACTTTACCTGACTAGCACCATCTGTATATGTTGCAAGCAGTTGTCGGTTGAATAGATCTTAGTTGGAACTGTCAATTCAAAAATCTAAAAAAGCATGCCATCTGGCACAGCAAATTGTACAAAATGCCCTGTTGCTCTGTTGCTTGCTTGATTGGAGATCTTACCTGCCTATCTTCTTTGGCCACAACACTGGTAGCTGAGCATTCAGGTTTAACTACAACTGCAGTTCAAGGAGAGCGTCTCTTCTGCTAAGTGCCCTAGAAACAGCAGAATGCCCTAAAGATGACTAAGGAAATTCCACGAGCAGATGGGCCCTAAAGCAATCATTCATACTGTCCAGGAGCAGCTCCCAAGCACTGCTCCTGGTTTGTATTGCCTGCTGCTGTTGATGGAAAGGAAGATTTCCCTGATAAATGACCTTAGGGTGATAGTGACAACCTAATGCTTCGATTTTGATTTAGACCCTAGATGCTATGTGAGAAATGAAAGAGGTCGTCTTCAGGTGTGATGGGCCTATGCATCATGCCAAGAAAGGTCAGAAGTAAAAGGTGCAAACAGTTGTACTGAGAATTCTGAAACTAGACCAGTGACAAGCTGCTTTTAATTAGAGTTGGAAGTGCCATCATAGTTCGTTTCAATTTGGCTCGTGTACCTCAAGAAGTGAGCTCACTTGGGCCACCTCTAGCTCCGCTCCTAACGTCAGGTTGCCTGAATTCTGCGCACACATACAAAAGCAGCATTGGGCAAGAGGTCTTCCTGCTCACAGCTAGTAATTAAGGCTGCCAGCATTATCCACAGTAAATATAAAAAATATAAATACAAGTAAATATAAAGATTAAGTGGATCGTGTTTGTGCTTATGAAAGGGAAGTGAAGGTGTCTGACAGGCCTGGTTCAGCCTTCTTCCTTTGTGAAACCCTTCTATCTCAAACCTGCACATCAAATATGAGAAGCAAGCAACCCCCTGCGCTGTTACTGCCTTGGGAGGATCATAGTCCTCCCAAGATAGTTTTTGTCTGGCTTGGACCCTTTAAGGCTTCTCAAGTTTGTCTTCCTGCAAGCTTGTTTAAAAGATCGGAGTTACTTAATGGGAATCTTCCTGAAGGTTGCTGTCCTGTTAGTTTGTCCTTGGGTTCAAAGACTGTCTCAGGTGGATCAGGCTCCAGATATTAACTACAATTCTGTGATCTGCTAATAAGGGAGAAAGAAAATACAAATTTAAAAAAATAATCATAGAGAGGACTTGACATCAAACCTGTTGATGTAAAGTGCTACTTCTGTGCATTTAATTGTTATACATCTCAGTTACTATTTAATGTAGAGGAACAGAGTTCTACTTTTGATCCAGTCTTTGAGCTAACAACTGCAGATGGTTGAGTTCCTCAAACTTACTGAAACTTATGTAATCTTATTTAAATCGGAGATCAAAATGTAAGAATGGCTGTAATTGCTGAGACTAAAAGTCTACCTGTGCCTACATCCGGTCTCCAGCAATGGCCAGCAGTGGATACTTGGGAAGAAAATATTTTTAGTTAAAAAAAAAAAAAAAAAAAAAGATAATTCTTGCAAGTATATCCTCCTAGCAAAGTTAAATGAATCTATCCTAAATTCATCTTCACAATAGGTGGCAGCATAACTCTACCAGTCGAATTACTGTAACTTCTGAGACACCATCTAATATGCTTCAGTTTAATTTGCTTTTAGCATCTTCTTGCTATCAGAGTAATCTTATTTGAGGGGCTTGCTTTGACTCTATTTTTGTAACATTGATTTCTGTAGGGTTTTCTYATGTTGATAAATTTCGTAGCATGAAGAGCATACTAATTGTCATCTCTCAGAAAATAAGCATGTTAAATGCTTTTATCTGAAGTCTTAACTACCTAGAGCTAGGAGAGCCCAAGTCTCCTAATGAAGATTGAAGACTTAGCGAGTTGCAGCCAAATGTGGAAGCTGTGTCTCAAGAACTGCAGAGGATTAGAGATGTTTCTAGATACTTGTATTTGTAGAGCGAGGAATGCTTTCTGAAGTTCATGTAGCTTCTTTGCAAACTAGAATAATTCCTGCGAAAGTCTGGTTATCTCTCAGGATAATTTCTCTTTGTGTCCCTGTAAATAAATAGTCTGAAGGTCCACAATATAGTATCGAACATCGGATTTTATATTTATCTGGAATGCCTTGTGCTCAGGAACACGTTGCCCAGGAGATGCACCATACTTGAGTCATTCCTTCTATGTTGATACGTACTCCCTGACTGGTGTAAAGGGTCACTGTTGTGTGACTGTGTCAATAAAGCAATATACAAGAAAAAATGTTGAATTTGGTAACATGATAGAATAGCTTTATCTTAATGCTGCAGTAAATAAGATATCATTGGTACCTTCATTTTAGAACTCTTTCCTTTGATTTTAAAAGAATAGTGTTTTATTGGCTTCTGAGGTATGTTTTTTCTTGAGACAGAGGATGTTGATGGCTGATACAGAGTTGAGAATTAAGTAGTAAGATGCTGATTGATGTGATTAATGAATGATGGGGTTTTCTGCATTAAAAACATTTTTGCCATTTAAGTTTAGCTTTAAAATATTGACTACAGACTTCTTAGAAAAAGTAATATTATGTAAAGTACTTTTACATTAAAATTTACATAATGTTTACATTATAATATTTTTATTTTACAACACTTGTAATTTGAAAGTTAAACTACACTTTTCAGCAATTCAGGTCTGTTTTGACAGAAACTAAGTTTTGAAACTGATGACATGTCTAGGTAGTCAATTTAAATATGAAATGAATTGTGTTGCTATACAAAACACTCTTTTTCTTGTTTTTAAGTTTTTTACAGGATGTGCCCATGCTGCAGCACAAATTGTGGAGAGTTTATCAGTAGCAAGACTTCTGGATGAAAACATCATGGAACTTATTTTAATTGCTTCTTAAAGACCAGATCAGCTCAAAGATGCATACTGGCAATGATTTCTAGGTATTTCAAACTGCACGTATAAACCAGTAAATCTTGGCCTCTGTCAACGTATCAAATAAAAATCTCAAATGAAAAGATCAATAACATGTGAGGAGGGGAAGGGAAAGCAAGCGCAGCAACCAGAATACTAGCAGGCATTGGGGTGTATCTGGGAGGGGCCAGTTTTCACATTTCGTTAGATTGGTTTTTTTTAACTCAGCCCAGATTCAGTTCATAGCAAAGAACTTCAAAATGCAATTGCATCTATTTGATACAAAACTAATTGAATTCTGCATTTAATCACAGACCAGTTGACTGTATCAAATACATGTTAGAATCTCATAGAAGTGCCTGGCACTTCCTGCAACTGACATAAGGCTAATTTATGTGGACTTAGAATAGACTGCGATAATACATGTAAAATCTTAAGGAGTTCATAATTCTTAAGCCTATGGAGAGTTGTCAGGTAGGTAACACACCCTTTAGAGCATGAGATCCCTTTGATTTGTTTTCCATTTTCAAGTTAGCCCCCCCTTTTTTTTTCCTTAACCTTGCTTCGGTGCTGATTGTCCTTCAAAATTTCTTTCACATGCATATTAGAAACATAATATGATGAAGGACCATTTGAAATATTCTAATCCACAGTATGTAAAACCTCCAAACAATAATACTGAAAACTCGCTGATCTGAAATAAGCTAACCTATACAAGGGAGTAACTATTTCAGCTTTAGAGTGGCAGCATCTGTCTTTCCAAAGACGGCTAAATAGGAATTGTGACTTAAAGTAGCTCTTCTACTTCAAAGCCATCACATTTTTTGTCCTTTTAAGTAAGGATATTTCATTTCAAGAAAGCTTTTAGGTGGAGGAGGCAAAGAATGAGACATTAATTCAGAGGTGGACAGCAAAAAAACCAAATGYGCTTGGCTACATTTGTTGTAAGCCCGTGAGTTACGACTGATATCCAATGGCTGTCATGCTTCCAAAATCTGCACCTTGTTGGAGGGAGCAGCTTCTCTGACCCTTGGCATGGTTGTCTCTTTGTCCAAGCAACAGAGTTGCTCAAGATTTATGACTTTATAAATTTACTTCTTCATCATGTAAGAGAATACTGTAATGCTTTTGTTGCCATCTATTGCCAGCAGGTTATTAAAGGTGTTGCCAGGATGGTTCAACCAGAGTGAGTATACTGCACTTTTCCATGACCTAACACAGACCTAAAAGACTGGCAGAAGAAGGGCAGTTATTTCTCGATCAGCACTGTACGTACCAAGGACAAGGGAACAGCTGCCAAGAGATTGGCATGGGATTTTAAAGAAATAGGATCCTGATGTTCAATTTCTGAAGTTTTTTCAGACACCTAAGTGACCTGTGCTTTCGTTTGCATTATGAGCCCCATCGTTTCTGGGAAGGACAACAGGAGCAGCAGGTACTTAGCATTGGAAGATTAGTTTTCTTCAACAGTGACCGTCCTGTGACTTACAGGTTACAGCTAACCCTTCCTTCAGCTCATGGTCTGCACCTTTCCACCCTCTCTCCAAAGCACATCAGACACCCTTGAGTGGGGAAATGGCCCCTCCGGGTCAGTGGCAGATGAAACATACGTGCCTCCAGCTAAACAGTTTTAAAATGGGCTTTGATTTGTGTGTGGCTGTGGGTATGYTATGTTGCAAATAATGGCAGCAGGTTGGATTCTGGGATCCAGGAGGTTCTGTGTTACAAGCTACAAGAAGTACTAAAACTGCCCAAGATTTTGGTGTTGGTCTATGTTGCAGAAGTTTTGTTTTCAAACTGTTAAGTCATCTCTGGTTTTTGGCTCCATTTTAAAAGCAAAACCTTCCTAACAAGTAGTCATCTTACCAGCAAGTACAACAGGGGCTAGGAGAGTGGGTCAGGCCAGTTTGACCATTGCACGTATAGCCAGAGCATGAGTACCTAGAAAGTTTAATCAGTTATTTGGGCCCTTACATGATTTTTCAAAAATCCATTGGCTTGAAGTTTCATCTTTCAGATCTTCAGCACACATCTTTAACCAGTTTACTTTGGCTATTTTTAGACTACTTTCATATTCAAAATATTCTAGGCTTACTTAGGCAAAAGGAAGGGCTATGTGAGGCCTCTTCTTTGCTCTCTTCGTTGGCATGCATTGTCAGTCACCCCATGTTTTTCAAAGTTTTTTTGTTTAGAAATGTATCTAGTTTCCTTTTGATCTCATTATAGCTCCTTATTTCCATGACTAATCTGGGTAACATATTCCATATGCTTGTTTCCCTTTTGTTAGTACGCTCTTTCAGTCTCTGTCTCTGTCTTTCTTTGAGGGAGGTATATGCCAGGCTCAGCTGACTGCCACTTGAAAGCTGGGAAGCGCCCTCAGTTCTTTGTCAAATTCATTTTGCCTCAAATGCTCTTTCTCTTAAGCTGTACATAATGTTGCTTTGCTTAGGTGTTTGCATATTTGCAGTAATTGCTTTATCTCTGCCAGGATATTATTTTTACAGCTGGCTGTGCCTTTGATGCAAGGAAATGTTAGTGTTTGAGAGGGAGGGAGCTAGTGGGGGATCAGCAGCAGCTGTTTGTGCTGTCCCTGAGCTGGGCTGTGCGGCGCAGACCTGCCACCCAGAACACCAGTGACTGAACTTTTCCATAAGGGACAAGAAAAAATATAAGCCAAAGTTGATGTAAAAATGAGCAGCTGGTAATGTCCAGGCCCTGAGAGCACTAATAGGTCTTAATGGTACTAACTGGCCTCACCTGGGGCCTTGCCTGAACTGAGCCCAGTTCAACTTGATGGTGGGGTGGTATCAGTGTTGTTCTCACTAACTTCTCATCTCATGTGTGATCTTTTTTTTTGCAATGTATTGCATGAAAACCCATTCCAGGTAATGGTTTACTTACTGGTTCTTTGTTAGCTATGGGCCTAAGGACAGCAAGTAGCAGCTGAAGGGAGATGGAGATCATCAGCTTTGCAGGCAGTGTCATTTAAAATGTTTGATAACTGCAGGAAAACCTAAGAGGGGAAAATGCAACTTGGGAGAGGGAAAGAGAGGTTAGAAAAAAATAAACTAAAATGTGGCTCCTAGAGTCATAAAATATTGTTTATTTAAGGTTGCTTCAGGTTCAAATTTGGTCTCGGATACTCTTGAACTAACTTCAGTCATACTCCAAATACAAAGATAATATAATATGTGTTGAATCTCGCCTGCTGTGTCTCTCTAGTGAAGCAAATGGGCATTCCAGCTACCCTTGTAGGCAAGCATTTTTGCAGGAAAGCAGAAGGCATTAAACTATGTGGTTGTGTATTTCACTGCTCATTTGAGACCTATTAAAATAAGGTATTACATAGTGAGCCTGAAGCAGGAGGGACAGGTGAAAGAGGGCAGACTTTGCTTTGGGCTGTTTTTGCCTTATCAGAGAAAGCAAAATACATTTTTTTTTTTTATCTTAAGGATACAACCTTATCCTTAAGTCTCAACTCAAAGCTTGTTTGTCAGAACTAGTCACTACATGAGGTCTAAAATGTCAGTTTTCCCTCTCCAAGAAGAGGATTAGTGATGATACTGTAGCACTAGTTTGGAAATGTAATTGCAAATGCAGTTTCAGTGGGGGTTATTTTATTGCTGGAGATGGTATTAGCCTACAGGTTGCTTTTTACTTGGTCTGGAATTTTGCCTGCTCTTCGTTGCATCTCTTGAGAACATAACGGCTTCAGTGCTGGCACTCGCAGGCAGGGTATGTCCATGAAGCCTAGAATGAGCAACTCGGGCTTAGCTGGGCATAGTTACCCAAATGATAGGCAACGTTGTTTATCCCTTCATCTCTGTTTCTGTAGCGCTGCATCTGTTGGGTCTTCTCATCTTCTAATTTTTGGCCTCAGACCTTTCTGCTCTGCCTTCTTCTGTACCTGTGTTTTTCTACCTGTTCACTTCCAGAGGGGCAATGGGGTCAATCTCAAAATCCCTTCTTCCCAGCTTGCTGATGTTGTGTGTGTTGGACAATGCTTTCTGTTCTCCAGTTACACCATTTTTCTGTTTCCTCTTTCCATTTCATCACCTTATGAATGCTGTTCTCAGCTGTTTTTATCCATGCATCCTTCCATGCATCCATAAAGAACTGGCTCTATCTTTCTTATGTTGATTTCATCATTAGCCTAGCTATAAGCTACTTCTCAGGGCTATCTTTTCATTTAGTTATATATTCTTATTCAGGTTTACTTATTTTGTCATTGCGTTATGTTAGGATGATATTGTGTTTTACTCTAAGAGCTTTTAAAGTTTTTTTTTAAAGTGTTATTGGGGATAAGCTGACTCTCCAGGTTCATTCTCTTCCGAGCACCAAGCAAATTGGTCTCATCTTTTCATGTGTAGTGAACATAATTACAATGGAGGGACAAGACCCACCCATGAGTGGGGCAAAAGATATTGGGAAAGAGCACGGATGTGGTTTCTGTCTGTAGCAGTATCCAAGTGGGAACTTGGACACAGGTGAAGCAGTCACCAGCCTGAAAATAAGTAGGTAGCAGGAAGATGGTAGACCTCTAGATTAGTGAGGAAAAAAAGATGAAGGTGTTGTTTATCTGGGCTGCCACAGCTATCCCAGAGACCAAAGCACAGCTGAATTTGGCTCCATTATAACCAATGGGAAATGCAAGACTGCGTTCCATGAGCTGGAATAGAAATCCCATGTGATCAAACAAGTACATTTCCGTGTTTCTACAGTGCCCTTTACCTATTTGTTTCTACCATCTAGAAATAAGATGTTTGTCCTCCCCAGGCTGCCGGACAGTGCGGGGTGTTTAGTATGTCTGCTTGGGGGAAAGGGCCCCTGAAGTAGTCATCACAGTAGGGGGTTCAGTTTCTCTTCCTTTGATGAGTTTTCTTGTCTTCTATTAAGAAAAAAGATTGTCTTTGAGAAAACAAGCTGAGAAAGCTTTTCTTTTCTTCCAAAACTTCATGTCCTTAGGCTGCAATGCTGGCTGAGAACAGAATAGTGCTGAAAGACTTTCAAATGAATGTGTGCAGGTGAATCACAAACTAAGGAGTACAGGTCACTCTTACTCTGTCCAGCCTTTGAGATGCTTGATGGCTTTTGCTCATATAGTGCCTCTTGTAACTCTCCTTTCTCTGTTCCTTTAATAATTGCTATTCTGTCTGTCCTACCCAATGCTGTATTTGTTAACAATATAGACTGAATCAAGAGAACTTGATTCAGTACCTGCACACAGATACCAAGCCTCATTTGAGGAGACCTGTGGTGTATCCTATCTGGTCTCCGGACATGCACAGATCTCCCATAGATCTTGAGCCATCTTTTCTAGCCCGGTGCTGCTGGCACAGATAACTCAGGATGTCTCAAATGGCACAAGACTGCTAGGTGCAAGTGACTGAATGAAGACCTTGCTGCATGTGCTTTACAGTGGGAACAATAGGCAAAACTAGATCTGTTACCAGTTTTTATCCTTTATTGTACTAGCTACAAGTGGAACTAAATCTGAATGGAGCAGTGCCTGCTGCATTCTGACAGAGATGCTTGGCACCAGCGCTTTTAAAATTACTATTTTGTATSTGTAATTCTGCACACTCTTGTTCTGTTTCTCTTGTTTTTCCTTCATTGTGAACACTTCCATTATGAGAAGGGCATATAGAGCTACATGTCTTGCTTATATGGAAAGTTGTGCTGTTGTGTCCTGCAAATATGCAGTTGTGTGAATGCGTTAGGGTGTGTGTGTGGGGGGGGAGGGGGTTGGTTGGTTGTTTTAAAAACACAAGGCCTACAGGATGCAACTATGGTTTGTAGAAGGGTCCTAACAATTGTTAGAATCTGAGCACTTAAGAATGTTTAATAGAGAGAAGCTGGCGGAGGCGGGGGGGATAAGAGCACCTGCCTTAGATGTCTAATGGAGCAGATTCTCTTCTGCCGCAGATTGCATGCCTGAAACAAAAGCTGTGAAGTCTTCAAAGTCTCAAGCTCCAGGCTGGYGTTTTAGCAGCTGCATCACCATTCTTTGGAGCACTAGTGGGATGTTAAACAGCCAAAGCTTGCCAATCTGGTRTTTGAAATCAGACATCTCATATCAAGCTAGGCTGAGTCAAGTGCCTGATTTCAGGCACCAATTTGAGAAACTCTGGCCTCTGGCTCAAAATTCTTGTTGAAAGTCTACCAGAAAGAGAATGGAGTAAGTGGGGATGGAGAGCTATCCATGCTGCAGCTTGCAGATATTTTGACACTGTGGGAGCTATTCTTGCTCACCCTGGTGAGGTTTCCACTCTGAAATCTGATACAGATGTTTCAAATACCAAAATGAATTAATTSCCTGCCTCAGACCCATCAAATTAACTTCCTCCTGTGTTGCTGTAAGTGTTGACTCAGCTGCTGAGAAAGGGTTGGTGCACCTGCTTTGCTTGCACTGCAAGTAAGAAAGCTCGTACCCTCTTCCCTCAGACTTAGTTCCCATCTTCCCCTGCCTGAAATAAGAAGCAAGAAAAGCTCCTCTAAGTGCTCCAAAATGAGAAGAAGCATAGGGGAGGCTGGGAKGGGAAAGCTGCTACTGCCTTCTGAGCCAACCTGATTTCTCTCTCTTAAGGGTTTAAAATTGGTGCCTGTTTCTGCCAAAGCTCCCAAGCTCTCTATCTTAGAGCTTGGAGACCAGGCCTATATAATAAAGGGCACMTCTACATGGCACCTCAGACTAAGCGTGTGGCAGGTAGTACGGTCTTGACTGGCCAGAAATGCAGAACAGAGTTAGCCCTCACTAGGCACAACCTTTCCTGAATGGGGGGAAAATGTAAAACAATAATTGGCCTAATTTTTGTATCCCATCGGTCTGCCTTGCAGAAATGTTTTAATGCTTTTACTTATGTCAGTCGCTCCTGGAAGTCCTACGTTGATGATTTTGTGAACAGGAGATTCAGCTTTCATTTGCCTCCCCTATTCAGGGTCCATTTGCTAGCATAACCTCCCTGCTGCCAATGCTGCTTCCTTGACTGTGTGTGGTCCTGTTGCCAAATCCTGACATTTTTTATTTTTGGTTAACTTCAGAGTGGATCTCCAGAATAATTGCTCTTTCACTTTCCTCTTAAATAGGCCACGCTGCTTGTCTGTATAAATGTTCTCTTCATGCATCTTGTCATTCTGCCCTGCAGACTTCCTTGGAGAGAGGAAAAAAAAATCTTTATTTTTTTAAAAAGATGCCCTTTCTTCCTTGTGAATTGCCTTTGCTCTGTATGATAGCCAGCAATTGGCTGGATGAATACAAAGCAGCCTTGCCAAGGTGCAATTCGGCTATAAGACATCCTGTGTGTGCAGGGTTGTTGTGTAAGATCTTGAGGGCAGAGGAGTTGAAGCCRTGTAGGAAGGAACCTGCTCCTGTGCTAGGAGGCCGCGTTTGCAGCTCCACCAAGGCCAAACACTTAACTTAAAGCTGAATCCAGGTTTTAATTGCTAGCGGGTGAGTCCCTGTGATGCAGACTGYGAGTGCAGTTGGGTTTTGTCAAGTGTGGAGTCTTTGCTGTGAAGCTATTTCCAGGGAAACGTCCTGCGGCTGAATGGTGCCGGTCTGCACCAGCTCCACTCYGACTCCCTTCAAACCTGGCATCGACAGAGGGGAGGGATGGAGGGAGCCCTGGGGGAAGGACAGAACCCTAAGAGGACAGACCTGGCATGCTGGCCCCCAGCACGGCTGCCCCACTCCTCTCCTGCCTGCCCAGAGAGCAAGTGGTTCCCTCCTGTGCACTGTTCAGTTTGCCAGGGTCTGATGAAAATGGCTTCGAATCAATCCTTGAGCCATTTGCATCATCAGTGCCACTGGAAAACTTCAAATGTCCTGCTCCTGCTGCGTGGTCTCTTCTCCCAAATTATTTCTGTGTCTGTGCATTTCTAGCCTCCGGTATTTTGCTTCCCAAGCTGCACAGAAGCTGCCGATGAGTCACTTAGTCGTGTCACCACGGCTGGCACGCTCCCTTGGGCAGCGTGATCTCAAACGCAGCAGGATTTGGCCTCGGACAGTGCAAAGCCTTGGCTGTATCRAGGAGTTCAATTTATATATGTAGCTTCGTGGCCCTTCCTACAGGGTTTTCTACTGAAGGACATCTGTCTGGTGGATTACAATTGCTCGTCTGAGATCTGAAGACGGACACCCAAGGCTTCGTCTGCTTTTATGGTCTCCAGGCTCTTCATTTGGCAGTATTGTAGCAATCTGTGATGTACAGCAGGGACTTTCTATCAATTGCTAACAGACAGAACGTTTCCTTTCTGATAGAAGTGCTTGCCTGCAGGGATCACACGACTGAGCATTTCCTATTAGGTTTAATCAGTCTGGATATTTACCAAAATAAAAGCTGGTTCAGCCTTCGACACCKGTGAGCTTTTTTGTTATGGTGTTTTCCCCTCACGCTAACGCAGAGAGTCCGTGCTGAGGGAAACACTCAGTGCAGCCCTGACTGTGAGACATGCTGAGCTGAAGCCCGCTTCATTCTCGCAGAGCCAAGGTAGAACCAAGAAGGTTTTGCATTTTAAAATGGTAAAGAGGGACTGAGAAGACCTCTGGAGTCAGAGACTATAACCCCTGCCACCACACATCTCATTATAAGCTTTTTTCATGATCTATCCCAGTTCCCTTATAAAAGTAAAAARCTTAGTTATTGTCCCACATTTCCCAGTAAACGGTTGTTCCAGGTCCTCATTACTCTAATAATTARAAACCAGGTGAGAAGATGGGAGCTGCCAGGCTGGGTCAGATCAGGGATTTTTCTGCCTAATATATGTACTATGCTAGTCTCTAGCATATTTGAACAGGAAAAGCAAAACCTCTTGAATTTATTAAAAGAAATTAGGAATATAAGCAGACAAACAGCCTCTCTTGAAGAAAATGTACCTACAAATAATGTTTGTGAGGCCACATGTAGACTACTACGCCCAGTTCTAGGGTCCTTGATACAAGAAAGGCATTGACGTACAGGGGCAAGCCCAGTCAAAGGACACTGTGTGAGGACAAACCCAGTTCTCCTAATTTCTCCAGCCTTAAGGCTGAGGGGAGATTTTATTGCTATCTGCTGCTGACTAATGAGTGGTTATAGGAAAAATGGAGCCAGAGTCATCTTGTAAATGAACAGTGAAAGGATGAAGGGTAACAAACACTAGTTGCATCAAAGAAAATACCAGTTAGATACTAAGAAACAATTTTCACAGGGAGATTGCTCAAATGCTGAAACAAATTACCCAGAGAGGCTGGAGATATTTGGAAGTTATGGACAAAGCCTTGATCTAACTTTGCAGTTGGCCTTGCTGGTTTGAGTAAGGATTGGGCCAGATGACTTCCAGAGATCCTTTCTGACCTTACTTACTCCATGATTCTGTTTTTTTTTTTTTTTTTTTTTAATTTATTTTTTATTTACATGCCCTGTAGTTCAGATAAGTGCAACTACAGTCCGTTGTCCAGTGTTTGCCATAATAAGACCCTATTTTAATTTTCTTGTGATATTACTGGACTGCATTCCTCTAGGTTGAGACTGCTAGATACTTTCTTTGGGCTGCATTTTTTTCTTTAAGTACATTCATCTCTTTGCCATTCCAGTTGAAACTCTCTAACCATTTCAAAGAACAAGACTACTGAAAATTTCATTATTTTGTTGAGCATGATGAAAAACATCTTGCTGCCATCTTGATTTGAAGATTTATGACCTTTGTATCACAAGAGATTTGCAGTTTGCTCCAGAGGCCATTCAAGGCAAGGAATGTAGCCAGTGCCTTCTCTRCGTTCCCTGTCCGTGTGTCCACACTGCACAATAAGAGAGGACCAAGAGTGAGGTGATGGCTCTGAAACCAAGTAGCATTGCGTGGATCCCTCTCCATCAGATTTGTCTTACAGAGTTATCAGTCMCAGCCTAGGTGACCAACACTTCAGCTGTGTGGATGGGCAAGGTCCACACTTCAACACAGTTCCTGGGGCTCCTTTGTCCAAATGCATCGTGTGGATGCCCTCTCTTTGCAGTGGAGGCACTGCCAGCTCTGCACATGGGTTTCTGCTACTTGTTGGTGTTGGTGGGAGCTGTGTTTCACCCTCTCCAAAATCTGGCCTCAGTCTCCACATTTTGGTGTCCAGCAGATGCTGGTTTGCATGCTACTGCTGTGGCTATCYGTGCACAGGGGACAGGGAGCCAAACCTCCTGGTGTCCAGAAGATCTATCCATAATAATAAAGTGAGCTGGGACAGTAGCATYAGAACATCTTCCTCTCTCACCCACACAGAAGGCCAGTCGAATTCACTGCTCTTTGAACTAAACTGTACTGTGCTTGGTTAAAATGGCTATGGCCTCCACATAGCCCATTGTGCTGCTTTAACTAAATCAGGTGAAAATTACTTTTTAAGTGAAACTGGTGAGACTTCTGGGCATGGACAAGCCCTTGGGTGCACCTGTCCATATTGTTCTTACAGCAGTCTTGCCCTTTATGAGTTTAATGCAAAAAAGGCAAGTAAAAGAGAGAGTCATACCCAAAGGACCATCACTTTGAATTGTAAACCCTCTAAAACCCCACAAAAAATTGATAAGATTTTTTTTAAAGAAAACAACAACAATGTATTTCATCTCCTCTGTGGCAGCAGATCTACAGGGCAGGTTCA
>NW_028185595.1:2353673-2384296 GCF_003343005.1 Rhea americana
CAGTGTAGAATTCCCTGCAAGGGATTAGATTTCATTTTAAAGCTTTAAACAAACATGGAAATCTTAGCATAAGCTTCTAGAAGATTAAGCATTCTGGCATGAACCTAGGAAAAATGAGCCAGGACTCAGGAGACTTGGTGTTACTATTTCTCTACCGCTATGCAACCTGTTGTGGGACCATCTCGTGTTACGTTTAATACGTACATCTTCAAGGCTAGTGCCCCCCTTCTGATTTTAATGGGAGCGAAGAACTTAAATGCCTTTAAAAATCTGCTTGTTCAATTTGTTCTGTCTCTTGCCCTTGCTGACTGCTCACCTCGTAGATGTCACAGGAGCTCCCAGGCGAGGACTGGTTCTTGTGCGTCCGTGAAATGACGGACTCTAGACTCTGTTGTTGTTCTCTGAGGGATGTCATGTGGAGTCTGATGTCCACATGCTGGTGTCCCTGCTTCTAATGTGCCCTGTGCTGCTGACCCGCTCGGGGGACCTGTGGGTGTAAAGTGTGGCTTCAGTGCTAACAACTGTACGTGGGCTACAGGGAAGTACAAACATGGGCTGCAGGGAGGCCAAAATGCTTTGAAGTATCAAAACTCAGGCAAGCGTTGCTGTCACTTGGCTAGTTCTCAAGTCTTTATTACCGGCCGCCCGGGTCAGGGTGGCTGCAGGCTGGGCTAGCTGGGAACGTGCTCATTTTGTATCTGCTATGGCTCTGAGGTGCTTCTCAGCTTTCTTGGGTGTTTTATAGATCCGTGATGACAATGTTGGCGCTATTTTCAGAAAAGCTGCTGCCCAAAGGGAAGAGGAGGGTCTGTGGGAAGAGGAAAGAAAGGTCAAGAGGGAGGAAGTTTTGTTTTCTTGCTTCTTTTTATATCCAATACGTACAGCTGGGCTGCTTTGCTCATTCCCTGGCCTGCAAGAACACCTTCTTTCCAGTCGGGTGATGAAACATGTATTTGCAGTTTGTCTTCATAATTGTTTATTTTAATTGTATTTTCTTTTTGAAACATTCACTTTGAGCATGGAGCATGCAGGGCTTTAAGCACTTTAGGACACAAGGGTTTGTCTCCTGTCCCATCTGAAGAATGGCCTCCACGCTTATAGTGTGAATATAAGCCAAGATGTCAGTGACCTACTTCAGCTTTTCCCCTAATTTTCCTGGCATTTTTGACTTTGTGGAAATAAGAGGGTTATTCGTTGTTTGCCCAAACAAGCAAGCTATGTTCTGCATGTATATCTGTACACAGCCAGCTAGGGATAGGTATGTATGAGGTATAAATATGCTTGTGTTCTCAATACAGCTTTGATTACTCAGTTGTATTTTAGATGGAGGTGACACCAAATAATACGGCATAATAGAAGGGGTTTCCAGAGTGAGAAATCAAGGAAATCTGACTAATTGTTTTAAGGTAACCGGGTAGGCTCCCTGGTTCACCCTCATCACAGATGAAGGTCCCATCTGTGAGAAATAAGGCTGGGGGGAAGCAAGAGCAAAATCCCTGCAAAGTGCATCAGCCAACAGTAACACCTTGATAAAGTAAACCTTTAGATGTGGTCCTATTGGAGCCAAAATTTCCCGCTTTTGCATAGTCGTCCCTGTCAAACCTGGTTTGCACAAGATACGTCATCACAGCACCTTTCTAGGGCCACTCATGCTGCAGCAGGAGCACGTCCTAGAGAAATGAATAAAGAAAACCAGCAGCTCCTGTTCCTCAGGCTTATAGAAATGGAGATGTTTTATCAGTGCTCATTCTGCCTGCCTGCTGGGGCAGGGTGCCTCGCTGTGCTTTGGAGAGAAGAAGGGAAGGTTTGTAGCCGGCAAAGGCTTTCCTGCTCTGCCACTGCAGCGTCTGGCTGTCTAGGGTGAGAGGTCGCCCCCATCCTCAGGGAAGTCCTCTTCCTCCTGCCTCTAGGAAACCCTCTGAACATCCTTTGGTTATTTCTGGGAGACACGAGAACCTGCCGTCTCCTGACAGGTCCCCAGCAGAGCCTCTCCTGGGGAGCATGTGCCGAGAGGTAGAGACACGTAGCTTTAGCCAGGAGCCCCAGAAACCCCAGGGTAGGAGGAGAGTTGAAGAAAGACCTGTTCTGCGTATCATAAATTGCAAGGCTTTTAGCAAATGTAACAGAGCTGCCACAGTCAGTGCTGGCAGCCTCTTCCTTCGCTGCAGAAATACCCCTGCAAAGGAGCACTAGCACAAAAAACAAACGGAAAAAAACAAACAACCCCCCCACACACCAGATTTGAGGCTTTTTAGAGCAAAAGCAAACAATGAAAGAAGAAAGCAGGGTTACATGGAGACCAAGTTAATGTCTACTCCAGAAAAATCAGATTATTTCTGCCAATGCCTGGCAATGGCATGGGGTGGCAAGGACCAAGACAGAGGCCCCACTCCAAAGTAACCGCCGCAGCCAGCGATTGCAGCATTTGGCTACCAAATGCCCTGCTAAAAAGGAGGTATCCATGAAAACAGAAAGCCCACTGTTTTGGTATGGGCYTTATGGAGCAATTATTAATAAATAGAAACTAAAAATATGTTTTGGGACTTGTGCATTACTACAATAAAAACTGAAGTCATCAGTTGTATTCCATCGCAAGAGGGGGTTACCATGAAGCCATGAGATTTCATCTTGTGTTTTCAGTCCTTGTGTTTTATATCAGATCTGTATTATCAAACTGAGCATACCACACAGTTTTATAGGATGGCCTGAGCTATTCGTAAAACRCCTGGGCAAGAAAGAATTTCTCTCAAGATACACAACCCAAAAAACAAGGATTTTTCCATAACCATAAAATAATTGCTCCAGGTATATTACAGTGCCAAACAGAACCTGTTCTCTTTATTTCTTTTGTCTCTTGGTAAACAGTGCTCAGTGCGATRAGGAACATTTGACAGACAAAACCTAACAATATAATGTGTTATCCCCATTTTTGTGTTCACAGGGCATGCTAGCGACACTTGTTCTGTGTTTCATGGCAGGCTCAGAACATAATAAATTATCAGAAAAAAATGCTTTTATTCTGAAAAAGGGCTTATGCACCTCATTAAAAATGTAGCTGTGGTTATTAAGGCTGGTCAAAAGAAATGCAGCTTTCTGCTTATTTTGTATATAAAATCTTAGAATTGTTTTTACTTCCTCACATTTTTTTTTCCTTTTCTTAAAAACTTTGCAAAAATCCTTTCCAATGTTTTGTTTTGTTTTGTTTTGTTTTGTTTTGTTTTTTCAGCAGAAGCATCAAATGCCAGATGAGGATGTTACCAGGATTTACAATGTAGCAGTCCAAATCGGCAAGCCTTACACAGGCCAGGCTCCCATTAGCACTTGAAGTTCAGCCAGCAATACAACCCTTTTTTTCCCCCCTTTTTGTCCTTCCTTCCAGCTGATTCACTGCCTTTGTTATCCCAGCACACAGGGTCAGTTTAAAGATTTTGGTCAAACTAAAGTAATAATTCTCTGAGCTGATAGCCAAAGGAATTGCTTAGGCTCTTCTGCTGCGAATGGGAAACCTGCTCCTGCTATAAGAGAAGTTACAGGATTGTAAGTGTTATGTCCAGGGTAATAGCTGAGAAATCAGAAAATGGCTTTCAGGCAATGCTTGTTGGATGTGTAACATGTAGGTGGAAGGATATGTTATAATCCAGATGTTATACTTTCTCTTCTTCCTCATTTTCTTATTCTCGAACCTCAAACAATCCCGATGGAAGGAAAAGTGCCTGTAGTTTGCTCACCCACAATTAAGAGGGAAACAAGTGTATACTGTCTGTGTGTGGCAAAGGGAGGACTCACGCTCCCCAGTCCACTACTGAAATTACTGCTAATAGGACTAAATGATGTTTTGCAACTGGGCTCTCAGCAGGCGATAAATTGCAGTCACAAGGCGTGCATGTACAGCACCACCTACACGCGAGCGTGCTTTAGCATGTACCATGCTATTATTATTATAATGGGAAGTAACCAGCTGTAAACAAATTATATGACTCCTTGCAGCACTTTAATGAGTTTAGCTGCTTACCTAGTGGTAGGTAAAAGGCAAAGCAAGAGCACTAGATAAGTAATTTTTGGACCTGTTGCAAATAATTTGCAAGTACAGGCATCCCAGTTTCACAATCTTGCTTATCTTAATTTCCTTCGAACGCTGTATCTTCTTGCCAACATCAAAGTGTTCTTGCTCCTTTCTAGAAATGTTTTGCCGTTATTCCGTTCTCTTGTTCTGGTTGTRCTTGCGCAGGAGTCAATAAATATTTAACTCCATTGATACTTATAGCCTGAAGTAAAAGAGAAAAGCAATTCTTTTATGGACAGTGATAAATATTTTTCCCTAAAATTTGCCTTTTAATTATTAATTGGAGAAATTAGGCTGTGTTTGCCTACTGGCTCCACTTTCATTACGCGCTTTGTAAATGCCCGAAGTTATTTTGTTACGTCTGCCCTTTGTGCGGCGGGGCTTTGATGCCGCATCGCAGGCGGGCGACGCAGCGCGCCTCCCCTCCCGCCACGGCGGGCCATCAGAGCAGAGCGTGTTCCCGAGCCCGGTRCCTTGCGTTTGCATAATCTCTCCTGTACGTAAACAACGGCTGAGGTACAGAGAGACAACCAAGAGACAGGCCATCAGGAGCTTCGGTCCCGCTGCAAGAAAGAGGAATCCACCGCCAGCAAGGAGATGTTAAGGAAAGTCGCCACTGAATAAGGTCAAGGAAACTTCAGAGCCAGCGTGGGGGGGGAGGGCAAAAAAAAGTGCTGCGGTGAAAAGGATACGCTGGGTGGCTTAAGGGACGGGGCAAGGCAGGAGGTTTGTTCCAGGTCCTTGTATTTAACGGTTCAGGACGGCCCCAATTCATTSTATTATAAGACAGCCGGTGACCCAGCCTCACCTTTCGCTAGGGACCACCGAGGTCCCCGTGCGGGAGCCCTGGAAGTCCTGGGCTCACTGTGGCTTGCTGGATGGCAGGACACAGCCGTGTTCCCACAGTGCTTGCTGGCTTCACCTGCCTTTCCCTCACTTTTGAAGCCTGTTTGAACCTAGTCCATTGCCTGGCTTTCACAGGATATTTCCTTAGTGCTTTAGGTGAAAAAAGAAAAGAAAAAAAAACAGAGGTGGAACCAACCCTCCAGCAGTGCAGCTGAGGAAAATTGCACTGGCTTAAGGGATCTTACCACTGGGAAGCGCTGGCTCCTCTCACAACAGTGTCTTTTAACAGGAGGGTATAACAAGAAAAGAGGAAACTTTGACATTTTTAGAGTAACAGCTTACCAAAACTCACATAAAACTGCAGTGTGTGTGCCAACGAGCGCTGCCACTGTGGCTTAAGTACCTGCCTAAACTCAGAGCAAATCCAGCTTGAGCAGAGGGCTGCAAGGAGTCTGTTTGCACCAGGCTATTGGTGCCTTCAAACAGGAGAGAAATCCACTCCAAAATCAGCTTTACTGTTCTGGAAAAGATAGGCATGCGCTTGTGTTGCAAAATATAGGTCAACAGCAACAGTAATCCTGCTGCGCTCTGCAGGGACTTGTCTACTGAGGACACCCAGGAGACTTGGGATGAATTAATGAAGTTGCACAGAGCAAAAATGTATCCAAATCCTGTTCAGTTGGCCTTAGTTTGTACCACTTATTAAATATTTGCCAAATGCTAAACAGCTAACCTATTTTATCCCTTTTTTCCTACCATGGCATTCACTAGCTTCTCTATTTTTCTCTATTATTTATGCATTTTGAATTAGACAGTGACTTATAGCAAAACTGATTTTACATCTAAGGAACAGAAGAGAAAGATACAGAAGGGGAATGTAAAACAGAACCAGCCCTGGAAAGGGGAAAGTGATACGCAGGCAAAGGAAAAGACAAATTAAGTGTCAGGAAATCAGAAACAGTAGAGATAAAAACAGCAATGTTTGTGGATGACAGTAGATGAAGAATCAAATTTTCTCTCCCCTCCTAAAGAAAAATTGAGATTTCACCCCAGGAACTGCATGCACACAAACTTTATTGATACAAAACTACGCAAGAAGTATGGTGGAACTCTTCTTAGATTTTATACGAAATCATTCTTTCCAAAGTTGAAAAATTCTGTACTAATTCAGAGTTTATCCAGTTTATATGCCTTTAGTATTTACAAAGGAGGGGAAAAAAGGCAGTGGGATCTCCAGGGTGCAGAAGGGTTTTTATGTTGCAGGGACCTGGTTGTTTGCCAGTGTGCTGCTGAGAGGAAGGAACTCTCTGCACTTGTCAAAATCAGGGAGGAGAGGAGCAATCAAAAATAACCTTCAATTCTGTTGCACGAAGCCCCCCGGTAGCTCTTCTTCCAGTCTGTCAAAAGTCAGGATTCAGGTCAATCAACCATCGTGCTCCTGTGCTGAGCTGCTCACGGCACATCTGGGAACGGGTAGCTAWGGCTCCTTGAGCAAGAGCCGTCTTCCTTCTCTTCACTGTTGCCAAGACGCGTTTTTTGCAGAGAAAGAAATGACGGGTGAGTGGCAAAGAGCAGTCACTAAGCTTTTACAAGCTCATCGCAAATACTGGCATCCCTGTTACCCTTTCCAGACCTCTCAACACGTTGTCTAGGGGCTGTCCTTGCTACCCMGCCTGGAACAGCACAACAGCCCTGGTGTTAGCAGTACGGCTGGGCACCGAGTTTCCCGAGGGCTGATTTATGCTGCTGTAGGAGGGCATTTTCCACTTCAGACTGACTCTTCCCAGTGCAAATGGAACTTGGAAAAATTCATCCTGTCTTTCCTGTGAGCTAGCATGGRTACTGAATGTTTGGGATGACTGTATTTGTCCTTGCTGTTCTGGCTCTGGGAGCACTGCCTGAGCCAGTTTATTTCTCAAAAATCTGCCATTTTATCGTCTGATTTGCAACAGATTCCCAGGCGTGACTCACCTATTTGCTCTCTAGAAACTCCTCCTTTTTTCCCTAGTTTTTGCGTTCTTTGATCTCCAACACAAGAGGGAAGAGCACAGGAAGTGGAAAGGTAGTGAGTTGACTAAGGGTGAACACCAAGTATAGCCCAAGCATATTGGGGCCAGAAAAGGCCAAAGTGTAAAACAAGATGCAACTGTAAAGGACATCAAGAATGACGGAGATCATTCTGCAAGTACATGGGCAGCGAGCTGAAGGCTGAGAAATGGTTTGTCCTCTGCTCACTAAAATGAGAAAGCTTTTACAGATGGCACTGGGGAGGAGAACCGTTTAGTGCCTTCAGTTTCTATTTCTCTTCTCTGAAATGTCAACTGCATGTGGGTGGATAATGCAAATAGTAGCAGTGGCAAAAGGGTAGGATAGATGCCTCTAACAAGGAGGGGATGGGGGAGAGAGTTCATGGAAAAGTTAATTATTTTCAAATTGGCAGCTACACTTTGACCTCAGATGCTTAAAGACCTGGCTGATGAAATCTCAAAGTTACGAGTAGTTAGTCGTCTGTAAGACCTGATGGAGGACAATTTGAATACTGTCAGTATGGAAAAGGACAAACAGACACCTTTAATACTGGGGGGGGGCAAGGAGGAGAAACTGCGGAATTAAAGACTGGCCAACTTCATTTCAATTGCCAGAAAAATATTGGAGCAAATAATCAAACAGACAGTCTCACCCTTGTTGATAAAATGAGTCTGCATTAAAAGGCATAGAGCAGATTAATTTGCTTTTCCAGCACAGTAACAGTCTCACAGAAAGCACAGAGGCAGTAAATGTCACGTATCTTGTCTGCAGGGTACCTTTGATGATGTCTCTGATGTCATTCTCATCATAAGTAAGCTGAAAARCACGGCCTAAGAGAGATTTATAAGTGTGTGACACAAACCTGGTTGGAAAACCGTGGCAAGAGAGTAATTGGCAGTATCCAAAGTGGAAAGACGTGTCATGAACAAAAGGAAGTGTTTGTGCCAGGCCTGGCACTGCTCGGTGTTGTCGTTAGCGATGCAGACGGCAGCAGAGAAGGTACGCTGGTTTGCCAATCCACCCAGTGGGGTGTGACTGGAAGTGCACTGGAAGGCAGAAAAATGGGATGCARTTCAGATTAGGGACAGGTTTATACAAGACAGTGCTGTCAAGTGGGAACGATCAACAAATCAAGCTGGGCAATCGTTTGGTYGGCAGATGGCTGGGCAGCATCATGGCTCATAGGCTACCCTGAGAGTACCGTATGTATGAGACGAAGGCAAATACCACACTTGGGTATACAAGCAAGAGTGTAGCTTGTGAGATGCGGACAGAAGTCTTTCTTCCCTCCATTCTGCACTGCTAGAGTTTCAGCTGTAGATCAGACAGTTGGTTTTGGCTGAGGCACCCCAAGAAACAGTGTGCTGTAATCGGACACAGCCCAGAGGCCAGCCGTGGGGCTGACGAGAGGTCTGGAGAACGTGACCTATAATGAAAGATCAAATGGATTGAAGTGGTGCTGCCTGAAGAAGAAGAGTATTTGAATATGCGGGGCACAGCTGCAATGCAGAAGCGAATTACTATTCTCCCTGGCTGTTGGGCAATGAGGAAATTGCAAACTAGTCATTAGGAAAAACTTGTAACTGGTAAGGGCAGCGAGGCAAGGGAATAGGCTGTCTGAGGAGATAGTGGTGCCTCCATCCTTCCACAGCTTTAAGGACTACCAACTCATCAGGAACAATGTCGGTATAGCTGATTATACCTTGAGTCAGTGAAAGAGAGTAAATAACCAGTTAGGGTCTCTTCCAGCCTGTATTCAGACGGAAATTGTGTGTTGCATACCATTTGCAGGAGGAAATCGTCTACGCATAAGGTAGAGAGAGGGCCAAGTAAGGGAAGCATCACCTACTACCATGCATTAGCAGGTGCTCTCCTGGCCACATGATACATCCAGTTTGGAAAGGTCTGTCGGAGACTCAAACAAGTCAGGATCTGTAGGCAGTGAAGTCCAGTGGAAAGCTTGTGAGCAAACACGAAATTGAAGTCSTTACCAAACCAAAGGACTCCTGGAGCTGGATCTTTAAGAGAAATAAGGTGTTTTGTGACTCGTGATGTAACTGTGGCAGCGGGACATGCCTGTGATTGTCTCTTTCTTATGCGTGTGTCCAAGACAGCTTGTATCTGAAATTGGACTTAGAAGGAGGCTATAGATTTTTTGGTTTGTTTCTAAGGGGATATTGGTAACAAAAATAAATTGAAAATCTGTTTGGTTGTGGGTGATGTGACTATAGCTGGTATAGATTGCTCTAATTTTTACTCCACCATAGTCAGTGAGCTACGCTCTAGGAATTATGCTTCAGGCCCTAACATTTTCACAAGCTAATGAGAGGCATTTTATAATTACGTCAAGCATAAGGGAAACATCTCTATAGTTACTTAGTAACTAAGATACTTTGTCAACATAAAAATGACAGGGTTCTTATTGCCTCGTTAGTAACTCAKAAAAATTGAACTATTTTCAACAGAGGATTCAATATATTGTATTTGTAGGATTGCATTTCAGTGTTACAGCCATGGAAATAAAAAATCATTAATAATCTAGAGTTTGCAGTGTTTGAATCATGGTGAAACCCCTATAGAAAAAAAATAATGCATGCAGGAAACGTGCTTTATATCTGTAAAGTGTATTCTATTATTTGATGGACGTTAAATTGACTCAGTGAATCAGAGGGCAAAGATACTGCAAAGATATTGATACTGAACTACACCTTTTTTTAAAGACATATGCAGTTATGCAGGAACCTGCAATATCAGGGTCATTTGAAGGCCTCCAAGTTTATTCAAGTCAGGGTAAAATTATTATTTGGTAAATAGGACAGAAGAAAGCAAAGGTTGTTCATATGGGATTGTCTCTGGATTTCTCAGCACATGACTTGCAAAGGGAAGGAAAAAAAATCAATCCTCCAACTTTTTCTGGGCTTAAAAATGAGCAAGTCACAGGCTGCAGTCACCAGCATACTTTGTGTCAGCCTCAGCTTCTGCTGTTAATTTTTGCGAGTTAGATGTATCCCAGCAGGTCTCACGGGCAAAGAAAGCATTGCTCAAGAGAGCTGGGCTGGGGACTGCTGCATTAGGTTAGTATCTGGGATTCTTTTGTTTTCCAGAGGATAAGTGAAGTTGCAGCATCCTAAGAATTACGGAAATGAAATCTGAGCTACTGAGAAAACAGCTCTTTAGGAAGATCCTTTTAAACATTGATGCTGGCATATTGCTGGAAGGTTGGTTCTTTTTAATGCTTTGTTACTGCCTTTTCATTTATTATATGTAACCTTCTCTCTCTCCTCTCTGTTTACTGCACAAAACCAGTGAAAGGGATTAGCTGTGATGAGCAATATGGGGAAAGCGAGCTGAACTTTTAAAGTATGAAATTAACCACAGCATTCAATATTCTGTAATTATATTTAATTAGGATAATAATTAATTGTTGCTCTTTTGCATGTGGAATGAAGTGTGCAAAGCCAAGGGCCAAAGATAAGCGGATTGATGAGGCTGGAAGGAGAAAAAGGAAGCAACCAGATCTGCTGTAGGCTCATGAATAGGGACACAGCTCTTTAGTGAGGAGGGAATAAATTGGAATTGTATTTGCATGGCCCATCATAACCATACATTCATCATGCAGATCTGCCRTGCTGGGCCTGATCGACACCTTGCTTTATATGCCATCCTTGATTTTAGTGGCTCCCAGATGAGGTCTCCTGGACACTCATAAAAGTGAGTGCTGCATTCAGTTGTGCGTCCKTACAGTAGCTCATTGCTTTTCATGGCTGAGGGGGGTCTCCCTTCGTTATATCTCCTTTTAATCAGTCGTGAGCATGGAGGCTTATGCAAACGAACTGCATTCAAAGGGGGGAAAAGAGGAAACTGCAGCAAAACAAATGACAAGATCCCCTGCTGCTCTGAATCAACTCCCTTGCTCTTTCTAAAGTAGGCTGCATAAATATTGATCTTGACGGGGTATGCCCTACATTCAATTTGTACAGACATTATAAATGTGCTTAAGAATGAGAAATCAATCTTGTATTCCTGCATAGTAAACAGGTACAGCCAAGGAGGCACACAGATAATGCAAATAACAGTTCTCAGTCTTGCCACTTAGAAACTGAGTTGGAGAAGGTATTATTAGGAAACAGAGCAGGAAAGGATGTTCTTACCTATTTGTTTATTTTAAGGTATTTATACTAATCCTTACAAAGACCACTTAAAACATATTCAATTCCCATTTCAATTCTAGCTGTAATCTGTAAATTGACTAGTTTTCTGTATCTCCCTGTTGAACTTGTTCAGGTTACTTTTTTTATAACCTGCTCCAAGTTAGGGAAGATATAACCTTAAACAYTTGCATAAACTTAGCATTCTCTCTCTCATTAGCCTTTTGTATGGTTTAACACAGCAAAACTACAACAGGGAAAAATCCTATCACTATMCTGCAAAAGCAGAATTCTTGCACTAGAAAGCTACTGGATGGCTTCTGAATCACTCAATGATTAATAATTTATAGGTAATTGTTGGATAATGTGAATAGACAACAATTTATTAATATCTTCTCTGGAGAATACTTTTACTAAAATAATAAAATTTTAACAAGTCCTCCCTCATTATAATACTATTGAATTTCTGTTGAGAAATAGGGCAAAGCTKCTGCATCTTGCAAAAATTGTAATGTGTTAAAACTAGAGATTCTACCTTTCCTCCAAGCAAAGTGTACGCATATTCGTAAAGTAGAAAGTCAGTTATTTTGTACACATAAGCATGCATGTTATGTGACAGAGATAAATAGTTGTGTATTCAGATATATTTTTAAAGAAAATAATTCAGTTCTTTTTGAAGTATCTGATTTATCTTGCTTGTGCTAACATTTTGCCAATTCCTATGCCTGTTTTATTTGCTCAGCTCATTATTTTCAGTTATGTCCAATTTCATTCATGAATTCTAATTTACATAYGCTCTTGGAGAGGTGTTTAAAATGCTTATATTATTGCAAAGAAAACTTTAAATAAAAAATGGACAGGCCTTTTTCATAAATGTAACTCCAGTATAAGGTGATGTAAGTAAATGGCACGGGCTTTCCACTCTGAAAAGGTATGTTTAGGACTTGGTGAGGGCAGGAAGATGAATCAAGTGATCMCTGTTGCTCAAAATCACTTGCCACTCTAAACACAGCTCATCACATTTGGCCCAGACATGAAATAATTGTCACGCTGCATTTGAAAGTTGTGACTCGGGGGCTAAGGGACACATCTTTGTGTKTCACAATGTTATTACATATGTAGATATTCACTTCACTGTAAGGCTGCTGAATGTAGAATTTTACCATATCACAGAATTATGCTTTATTTGAATATTAAATTATATGGAATTTGATAAAGGACAATTTTGCTTGCTGACTAATGATCCTATGTTGAAAGGCTGAATGTTCTAGAATGGGCAGATACATTATTCTGTATAAGATAAAATATGTGTTGTTCAGCTGTCRTTCGATTGTGATTTGTAGCTATACTGCAGAAATAATCCGAAAAGATAAATTTGCTTACTGATGGTAGCTGTCAAGCTCTACYACACTGAAGAGCGGGAGCACCAGCTTACAGAAAGCACCGTCTCCCAACAAAACAGTTTTTCAGCCAAATAAATGGAGCTTAGAGAATAATGCAATGTTACAGCTGAAGTACCAGGATAATTGAGCCTGTAACATCTGCTCAGATGTAGTGTCACTGAAAATAAACACTTCTGTGCACGTTGTTATTCCTTGTTAAAGCCGAGTGTAAACATATGACATGACCCAGCACAACAGGGAATTTGGGAATGGAAATAATCTTGCTATCACAAGTACCCTTCCCCTGCCAAGCAAGGAGCTTTCCCAACAAAACTTCAATAAACCCATTGTTTAGGCTGGTTTCCAACAACTGTTACAGGAAGGCAGAAGGGACYACATACTTAATTAGTCCCTTCAGGAAGGGGTGTTCTTGCATCTGTTTTACAGCTGGAACAGAGGTCTTTCGGTTTCAGTGTTTACTTGTTTTTCCCTAGTCGTAGAAAGTTGTACTGAATCATTCCTGGAAGGAATGAATGGCCCACTTTGCTTTTCTGAMAATAGAAAACATCTTTAGTACATTACAAGGACTAATTTTTCTGAGACAATGTTCAAGGATAAGATTTTCCTTTTGTTGCAAATTACTGTTGAGTTTGATTAAACAGAACCCTTGATTTGCTTATTCTTTTCTGTTGTGATTTCCACTGGTTTGGAACTGTGGGAAGCCAATCCAAGCCTCTGWCCAGCAAAATCTCTCGTAAATACATGCTGCTGGTTTCCCTTCCACTGTATAAGCACAATGGATTATCCAATTAAGTTGAAAAGGGGCACATTTAAAACTGATAAAAAGGAAATAAATTTTTGCACAGCATGCAATTACTCAGCAAAATCCTTTCCTTCCTGGTATCATCACAACCGAAATCTTAGCAGGCATCAAAAGAGGACTGGTAACACAGGCATTAAAATAAACAAGAGCTTTTAAGGGATTTACCCTCTTGCACTTCTGAGGAGAAGCCAACATCTGAGTACTGCAGTGCTGGAAAGAGGCTTGTAAGGCTGCCTGTCCCACACTATCTGCTGTCATGCTCCTTGCATCTTTCCTTGAAGTATGTGCTAGCCACTGCTCTGCTGCAGGACCCTATCTAAAAGGACCAGTGGGTTTAATCCATTATAGTATCTTTTRTATTCCTGAAAAGATGTGAGTAGGAAATCTTACCTTCTTGAACAGATATTTGTATTGTTTGAATGTGGCAAACATGAATCTGTATTTATAAATCATTTCTCTATCAACTCTTGCAAAAAAGCTGTTGGTTATATATTTCACTATCTGTCATTACACTTGTTCAATAGTGACTGCAYTGACAACAAATTTCTTGTTGTGTGACTCAGGCAGCAGCCAGAGCCTTGCCACGCTTATGTATTGTGTATGACAAGGCACTGAGCAGTCTGATCTAAGTTTGGAGCTAGCCCTTCTCAGAGAAAGATGACCTCCAGTGATCCTTCCAACCTAAATTTTTCTATCATCGTTCTGTTCAAAGCCTTGCTGCATAGGGATGTTATACAAAAGTGAATTAAATTCATCCATCTGAAAGGACCTTAGCTTTCGTTGCTTATCATTCCCACAAATAGGAATAAGTCCCCTCTACAATAAATGCATTCAAGTTTTGTGTGGAGGCTTTCTGAGTTCTGTGGCTTCCTTCAGTCTGCAGCAATAGCTCTGCATTCTCCATACTTGGATCAGGCCTTCTTGCTACCTGCATGACCTCTGTCATTCATGGCCACTCTGGCTCAGTGTGATCATTTCCTTTAAAAGCTGGTCCACAGCCTCTGAGGAGACAAGGAGGGCTGGCGCAGCTGTTCTGGCCGTGGCGTGCTCCACCTTCCTGCACAGCTCCCTCAAGAACGCCTGACTCGGGCTGTTGCATTTGGAGGGCTACGTGCTCAGTCTAATTTGGAAGAGTCAGTATATGCAACCATTTTATTTGCAGAGAAAGTGATGAAGAGAAGATATGTCTGAAAGTAAATGCTGTATCAAGGCAACAGAGCCCTGGCTAAAGCAACTGAAGGCAAGGCAACATACGCTGGGGATTAGATGGTATTTTTTGCAAGTAATACCACCAGTGGGGGAATAATGCGATAAATGGTTTTCTGATGATCACCTGAGAATCCTGTGAAAGTTCCTCATATACCATAGAGGAGAAAATGTAGAAGGCCAACAAATAACAATATGACACAGAATATTCGGCTATTACATAGGAATCCACACAACCCAGCTGTGTTATATCACTATGGATATGAACTTTCCCAGCAGCCAGTCTGCCAATGCTGTGGAGAAGATCTCTGTGGCAAAGTCTTATTTGCTATACTATAGATCAGCTATATAAGCAAAACTTCAACATTGTTTGTATGCGAGAGGGTGGGGGAGGATTAAATCTGATTGCCCACTGCCACAGCTACCAACCTAGATCCTTCTCTCTGCCTGTTTATCTCTGTAAGAAAAAAACATCACCATGTGCTTCAGACGACACCTTCGTCAGAAACTTTATGCTCGAAAGCTTTAGTTCCCCACAGTATTAAATTTCAAACCTACGATCAATTCAGGACTAACCAGTTTGGTGTCTCACAGAAATGTGTCAAGTAGATGGAGGCTGAAGTTCATGCTGCTATTATGAAAACAGCTTATTATCTGCTGGCAGCAGCAATGTTCTTAAAAATCTAGCTGACTTTCAAAGCATGGCATTTCACAGCTGCACTGGGGCCACTGATGGATTTACATGTGCTTATCAGCTGTCTTCCCAAAGACAGCAATGAAAATTTTAACTACAAAACATGTCTCAATTGGTAGAACAGGTGGATCACAGGTCCCGGACCCCCTGAAGAGAGTGATGTGACAGTGGCCACACTCTGAGGAATTCAGGCATTTATGTGGCTGGAAAAAAATGAGACCTTAATCTGCTCTAGCAGAACTCACATTACTTTGGAGAATCTGACTTATCCTTGTTCTGACCAGAGTATATGGGGTCAAAGCAGAGCATTCAGCTCTGTTCCTAGTATTTGCAGAACAACAGAGGATGCCTTTGGAAAGCTGAAAGTAGAATGATGTTGTCTCTGAAATGGGTTGGATGCTAAATGGATATATGCGACTGTACTTTGCTGTGCCCTGGCCAACATCTGCAAAGGTAAGGAAGTAAATTTTCATTTCAGTTAAATCTGGATATTAAACCTTAGCTGCTTCCCCCTTGCTTTCTTCTCCTTCCTCCCATTCCTGGGCTAGTTTCTACACAGAATAACAGAAAGCAAGGAAGAGGATTGAACAGTGACCTAGCCTATTAAGCAGGGAGCTACAAGTCTGTAGGCTAAATAATGGTCTCATTTTCTTGGAAGTTTTCCTGAGATTCATCCCTGAAGACTGGGCTCATTCACATTGTTACAGAGTAAATACTAAAAGCATTCTTAATCTTAAGTAACAGCTTGGCAGAGCCCTATGACTATATAATCATAGCTGAAATTGCTAAGCAAGTGAGTAAGGGAAGTGTGGAAATTTTAATCAGAGGGATCTTCAGTAGGCATCCTCAGGTGCCACTGACATGGCATGATGCAGGTGCAAAGCTGCTCACATAGAAGTCAATAGGAATTTTGGCACTGTAGTAAGCTAAGAAAAAAAAATCCTAGATTTAACTCTTTGTACTGCAGTTCATCAAAAAAGGTCAATGTGTTCCCTATCTATTTCTGGAGAGCCTGAGCTGTTTGCTTGAGGGATGCTTGGGGAGCTGTAAATATACCAGTAAGCTATTTTAGTACTAACTTTTAGGTTGATGCTGCCAATGTTTTAATTTTATAAGACTTTATTTTATTAATCTCCTTGGAGGATTTGTGTGTTTACTTTTAAAAAGATATATGTTATGTGTTCAAGAAATAAAATGGTTTCTCCAAATGCATAATGCGCATCTTTGTTTATACTGCTATTAAATTACTGTAGATGCAGCGTTGATAGCACTCTGTACTAGTACAAATCATCAGTAATATGTATTTTGAAAGCTTATTGTCAACTATGCTATTCTAACATTAGTGCTTATTCCACTCACAAATAAATAATGGATATTTATGTGATAGATTCTTACTGTATTAAAGTAATACCTGCAATTCTTAAGGCATAGTTCATTATAATACAGAGCATCTCCATTACTAGGTTGACAGCACAGCTCCAAAGTCATATTGGCATAGTGGAGCTGGCAACAGTTGTGCAGAAGTGGCAAATAAAAGTGGATAGGGGCATGAACTTTCTGAGTCAACTTTGTTGCCAAACCTACTGGATAGTGGAAACATATCCTCAGTCTTGTATGAAAAGTCTGAAAAGGTGGCACATAGTTTTTACGTGCCACCTTTTACCAACAGTGACATCTCTCAGCTAAGACATTTACAAACGAATTAATGGGAGATGAATATATTCATGAAAAAATGATACAAAAAATGTCTGAATCTCCTAAGTCACTTCAGATGTGCAAGTCATATTATTTATGGCTATATACTATGCAAAAGCATTGCATGCAAGTCAATGTGTTGGTTACAGTTTACTGAATCCACATTAATTCTTCTCTATCAATAGTGATGACTATACCTCAAGGAGTTGTCAGGCTCTAAACCAAAAAGGGCTTAAGAAGCCATACTTGCATGAAAGATAAAAAGAAATAATTACAGGATTTATACTCTCCTGGAAGGGAATCTTTTAGTGCATTAATACGGGCAATGAAACTCTTTCCTTTAAAAAATAAAACAAAATATTTAGCTCAAGATGGAAGAACAGAAGACACAATAAGAGGATTAGTATACAGCGGCTGTTGAGTCTACCAGCAATTRCAAGGTCTATGTTTGCAATTAATATCAACACAAATGAAAAATAAAATCTGTAATATATATCGCTTTCACTTTAATGCAGCATTTAACGTGACATTAGACTATACAACACAAACCTGCAATTAAGCCTAGTAACAAAGCTGGTGTTTCTCAAATGTTTTTCCTCTGGCTGTGGCTTTCAGCCCTATGGTTAACTCAGAGTCAGCTGCTCACTACCTTGAACATTTTTGTAAAGTGCTTTGAGATGTTTTGCTGAAGAACATTCAGTAGTGTGGGATATTACTTGTATGGAAGTGGTTCTGGAGTCAAAAATATGGATTAACCCTTGCTGAAAATTATGCATGGGGCTGTAAATACAAATAATCTTCCAGGCAACGCTTCAGAACCTGCACTGTTCCTTAGCATATAAACACAGTGCAACCTGTCATATAATTTATAGCCTAATTCTATTTCAGGCATCAATTGATGGAAACATCCCAGTTCAGGAATGGTTTTTAATCCTGTGCTCAATCTTAAACACGTTTAAAACTAAGAATTTCCTAGAATAAGCACCATCTTAAATGCTTTACCGCATGGAAGGCCTTGCACTCCAAGATGGGTACAAATCTACCAAAGAGTTTGATATACATATTCTTGTGCTTAAGCTCACAGCTGCAACAGCAGTCAACACGAACTTTCAGTTCCTTGTTGTCAGCATATCTAATTTGCTCCTACAGTTGTGACAGATATGGAGGAAGGGTACAGGTGCATACCTAACATTCTTAAAACTCAAATTTATCATTACWGATAAACCTAAGTATTATTTTGAGAACAGTTTCCATTTGAAGACATTCAATTGCTCTTTATAAAGAAGGATATTAATATATTGTTTTATTTGAAATGGTCTCTTCGCTCATCCTTCCCCTGCTCTTTGAATTATGTTTACAGTGGCAAATGTTTTGTCTCGTTTCAATATTTTGTCACTGAAGTAAGCCTCTGCTTCCTTGTCCAAAGGGAAATTTTCTCTTATTAGAAAACAGGCTACTAAAGAATAGAGCTGATTAAATTCCCTAACACTTTGCAGGGTGGAAGGACATTAAATTCCTCCTTCCTAAACGCTTTCCTCACCTTCACATTACCTAGAATCACTACAATGATTCGTATCTCCTTAAAACACAGATGATCATTTAATAGCACCATCGATGATGGTGCTTACAGTAGAGAAAGGACAATCTTTCCCACATTTGCATTTCTCAGTGCTCATCAGCTTTTGATCCAGAACTGACTTCTCAGTCGAGTTTTTTACAGTCAAGGATTGGAGAGTAAGCAATTCCTGTTTAGTGAGGTCACACTATTTTGAAATGATACCTTTCAAAATAAAAATCAGACTGGGTAATCATCACATACTTGATAGAGTAAAAAAAACCTCTAAAAATAGTTCATGGCAAAACTGAAAAAGTATTTTTTCCACAAAAGTGGTATACAGTTTGTACTATCCGTTACAGCTGGAAGTATTTCAGTAAACTCAGACAAAAGCAACAGGAAACTGTCATTGAATTGCCTGTCAGCTGAATATTAACTGTAGCTAACACCAAGGATTACACAAACTGAAATTCTACAATGTTAACATAGAACAGAACTAGCAGTAAAATGAACTGAAGGTGGACCTGGTCCACTCCTCTACACTTGCAACRAGAGAGTAAAAACACAGAGATCAACTGATGCCCATAATCTGTCCTTTACCCTATAGAAACATCTAATACTAGTATAGTGTGTCCCCAAGGGCTTTACGGGAATTTGTGAGAAACAAGGGAGGTTGCTCTCCTGCAGGTTTTATAAATAGTAAAATATGAGTTAGCACACTCCAAGCACCACTACAGCTACTCAATCAGCTCTGTGGTTGCTGCTGCATTAAGAGGGTATATGGCAGCCTGATGTCTGCTGCTGCAGCTGTGCTAACTGCTGGCAGAGGTGAAGCCAGTAACCATCGCATCAGCTCCAGCATTTGGAGCATTGGAAGATTAACTTCAGCTAATCTTTGGTCTGCTCTGTTACTCTGCCTCTGATAACTGTGTAGGTAAAAAAGCCCACCAAAGTCATAGAATCATAGAATCATAGAATTAGTAAGGTTGGAAGGGACCTCTGGAGATCATCTAGTCCAAACCCCCTGCTCACACAGGGTCACCTAGAGCATGGTAGACAGGGTTGCATCCAGGCGGGCCTTGAAGATCTCCAGAGAAGGAGACTCCACCACCTCTCTGGGCAACCTGGTCTAGTGCTCCGTCACTCTCACAGGGAAGAAATTCCCCCTCACGGTCAGGCGGAACTTCCTGTGCTTCAATTTCTGCCCATTGCCTCTTGTCCTGYCACATGGGACAACTGAAGGGAGTTTGTCCCCGTCCCCTTGACACCCTCCCTTCAGGTACTTGTACACATTGATCAGATCCTCCCTCAGTCTTCTCTTCCCCAGGCTGAAGAGGCCCAGCTCTCGCAGCCGTTCCTTGTGGGGCAGGTGCTCCAGCCCTCTGATCGTCTTTGTAGCCCTATGTTGGACTCTCTCCAGGAGCTCCATGTCTCTCTTGTACTGGAGAGGTTTCATCTTGCGGTTTCAAGGCCTTTTGGTATTCTCCTAGCAGATTATCTGTGGCAGTGTATAATTTGTCCATTTAGTATAAAAGAGTTTTGGTGTGGAAACATTTGTAGTAATCTGTGGCTAATCTCCTTTTTTCCTCTATTTTTTTGTTTACAACTCCTATAACCAGAAAATTCTTCTTTGAGATTGCCAGATTCTAGTCAGAAAACTGAAGATTACAAATCATCCATTACTTTTTTTCCAAATGGCCATCATCAATCAAACTTTGGAAAAAAGGAAATACGTATTTTATCCATCCTCTTCCTCCTGACAAAAATCAATTTCATCAGCTCAATTCACATATCTCATAGCAGCAGTCAATCCATATCAAGATTCACCATTCCAATTGTCTGGACTAAAATCACCAAAATTCACCATTCCAACTAAAAACTCTCTGGAAATACTATTATTGGGAAATAGTGAATAGTAGCACAGTTTTGTCATATGTCTGAGAATTCAATTTGAATATATATAAAATTACAGATTTTGAACACACATATATGTAAGAAAATACAGGAAGACATTGCTAGTGAAAAGCTATTCCCCGCATAAAGCAAAAATAACCTGGTTTTGTACCACTGACATTTAGAGARGCAGGGTCACTGCAGAAATCACTACTTTCATGTTCAGAAAATTATGAAGAGCTACAGTGTAGTCCCTTTTCTCTCGATGGCACAGCTCAGGTCTTACAGGATGCTGGAAGCCTCATCGCAGCCTTCTGCTCCTGAACAGTTTTCACAGAGCAGTGGTAATTCCAACAATTTTCCACCCTTGGGACTTCAGTACTGCTAGTTTGTTTTTTAATTGCATAAAGCCCTTCATTAGTAAGGCCCCTGGCAGTGGTAAATTGGCCCAGCAACAGGAAGAGTGAGGTCAGCGCAGTCACTCGCCAGTTCTCAGAGCTGCATGGCAGATTGCTGCTGCTCTGGGAAAGCTTCAGAGTAAATCAGAGCAGGAGCTGTATCTGTTCACCCCATTGAGGGTCTGACCCAAGGCTATTTAAATGACCTTAGCTGTGTGTTCTTATGCTATACAGACTATCTCACCAGAGGAGACAAGAAGAACTTGGTTTGTTTAGTCTATYAGACAAAGGCAGAGTATGAAGACTGCTAGGGTGTACAACTGCTGCCTGTAAGCACATTGGGTGTGTGAGGGGTAAACGCTCAGGAGTGAAGTGAGAAAAGCTCTTTGAGTCAAAGGGCATGTGAGCAGATGAGCGTAGGCTACCCATGTGCGAATGCCCAACCATTAGGGCAGTGTCTTCCATTTTGAAGGCAAATCAACCCAGCTTATTTCAAAATGATATACAAGTTAATCTGCAGTGTTAGGAGCCCTCACAAACATACAGCGCTATAGGATATGGTATCTGCAGTTGTAAGAGAGAAGACTTGATGTCCCCATGAGACCTCTTCTCCAGTTCTATGTCCCTAAATAATATTTGAGAATCTCTGTGTTCTGGATTTTTTTTTCAGTTTGATCTTAACTGTGAATGCTCCCTCCCTATCCCTCCAAGGCAAAATATTAACAAACTTTCTTCCAGGGCAGAAACTTTTCTAGGAAGTGTCTTTTATTTAAAGAATTACTTTTAACAAAAGTGTAACGTACAGCTTATTTTCTCCTTCTAGATGCATCTCTGTGTGTTTGCAAGTAAGGGATCAGGAGACCTGGAGTAACCTTAGCGAAAGTAGTGGCATTACGGTGGTGTGAAATCAGTAGAAATAATTCAGGAGAATGTATGAAGCAGTCAGAATCAGACTGTAATACACTCAGTGCTGCTTTTATAGTATGTATTGAGACTGTCTTGGAATTTTTGGACATCAGTTTAATCCTTTAATGGCCAAGTGTTGCCGTCACCTTCTGTCAGTTTCTGTTCTGGATGTGATTCTGCCTATCTAGCGTAGGCAGAAATCCAAAGACGCTTTTGCTGGTGATTGGTACTCCAGATATAGATGCGTGAGCAGCAGGGTCAGAACATAACACTTAATTTACGGATTGTTCTGTCCACAGAGTGGATGGTTTCCATATCAAGGTAAAACATGAGCCTCGATATTATAAGAACTTTTAAAGGGTAGATATCTACTTAACAACAACAAATACACACATATATTCATTTGCAGGTTCTTTGAGGAATAACTCTGTTTTCTGTGATGCACTCACAGAACTCACTTGTGCAGGGTGTGAAGATAATACTGTCCAAGGTGGAGGAGTGTTTTATTTGAAGGGGTAAAACCTTAGTTTTATTATGGTTCTGGTTTATTTACGTTCATATGTTATATGTATGTACTAAAAAGAAAACAACCAAAAATACTATTTCTCTAAGAATTTATCTCAGGGTCTCAGTGATGAAGATTTATCTCCCTTAGCATTGACATAACTGGTTAATTGACCAGAATTCCTACTTTATTGCAGTCTACAGCATTTCTGATGAGTATCTGCCAAGATATTTCATTGCAATTTTACAAAATGTATTAAAAAGACCTCAAGCAGTTACAGCCTGATCCAACTGACATTACTCAGCTAAAACACCCCCATGAGTTTAAGACAATTTTCTGAATAAATACTACGTCCTTACAGCATAAAAACTGATGCTTTCAGCCTGATAAATTATTATATTTAGCTGATTGCAATATATCTTCTATAATTCATTTAAAATCACATTCTTGGGGGAAATTTTGCTATTTAATTGCTGCTACTAAGCAAATTTTACAGTATTTTCAAGAATTTCAGTCCCTGAAACACAATGACTGGCTAATAGCACAGAAACTTTATGCATCCACTCAAAGCAGTCTTGCACTCTCTCTAAAATACATACATATACATGTACTTTATATAGATGGATAGATAGATGTCCCATACATATTTATTTTTTGTCTCTGTCTTGACTTGAAAGAGACATTCTCGGATGAGAAGATCRCTCAGGCTCAGTGCTTGGGTTCCCAGCTGAGCCTGCCAATAAGGAGGGCACGTCAGGCTTAGAAGAATAGCATGGGTACGGTCAATGAACCTGTAAAACTACGTTGTGTATGTTGCCAGATGGCTATTTGCCAGCAGTTACTGTTAAGCACTGGCATTTGTAGCGAGGCACAGCAGAAGGGTGACTGCACACAGGTCTCATGATCAGCGCTCCAGGCCATGTGGTTTCCCTTGATCAGCTCTTTCTGTAAAACCTTCAGATAAGACTTCAAGAATGTAATCGCCAGGTATGATACAAAGTCCTAGAATAATTTTAAAACGGCCTAAGCCCCGTGCCCTGAGGAGTCACAGCACACCGCACCTCTTCCGGGCAAGCAAAAACACTTCCAGCACACTCTGGACTCCCACCCTCGCCGTCGGGTTAGCGGGCTCTCAACCCCAAAGGAGCCCCCTACGCAGAGCTTTTAGGGAAGGAAGGAAGGGGAAGTGAAGCTCGGTGGCGACAAGTGCGCAACCCTGACCCGCGACAGCCTCGGGGCGTGCGGCACAGCGCGCCCCACGCCGCCCTTGCGGCTGCGGCCTGCAACCGCCCCCGCCGGCTGGGGCCCGCCGAGCAGCCAACCTGCCCGCCGCGCCGGAGTGGCCGGCGCGCGCGCGGGCGCGGGCGGGGAGCCAGCCGCTCCCAATGGCGCAACAGCGCGGCGGGAAGCGGCGCGGCGCAGGGGCTGCCGGGACTTGTAGTCCGCGGCGCCGGCCGGCGAGCTCTGGACTGCACTTCCCAGCCGCCGCCGCGCGTCGCCCCAGCGGCGGGCGCGGTCACGGTGTGTTTATGGGCGAGGCGCCGCCCCGCCGCGCCAGCGGTGGCGTCACTGTCGCGAGCCTCCCTCGCTCGGCGGCGCTTGTAACGACGGGGCGGAGGCTGCTTAATATTCATGATGCCGGAGCGCGGGAGGGAGGGCGGAGGCGGCCCGCTCTCGGCCTCCCTAATGGCGCTCGCGGCAGCCGGGGAGCGGGGCTGAGGCGCGCGGCGGCGGCACCGGCGGAATGCTCCCTGCTGCTACGTAATCGCTCCGGAACGCGGCGCCGCGCTCCCTGCGTGCGGCTCCCCCCGCGCCGCGCCGAGCCGCCGAGCGGCGCTCCCGGCAGGGCGACGGCGGCATCCCCGGCCCCGCGGGCAATGGAGCCCGCGCAGCAGCGAAGCAGAGGAGCCCCGGCGGCGGCGGGGAGCGGGCGGGGGGAGCCGGAGAGCAGCTCCCCGGGCAGGAGGAGTCAGGCGGCGGAGAGCAGCGTGGAGCTGTCGGGCAGCGGCGGGGCCGGGCAGCTGGACGGTAAAGGAGCTGGCGGCCCGCGGAGGAGGCGCGGGGTTGCGGGCGGCTTCGCTCCCCCCGCGGCGCTGGCGGCCACCGGGACTCCGGCGGCGGCCGGCGGGGCCGGCAGCGCCAACTCCCTGCTGCTGCGGAGGGGGAGGCTGAAGAGGAACCTCTCGGCCGCCCCCTCCTCGGCCGCCGCCGCTGCCCCCGCCGCCTCGCTGGGCACCCGCAGCTTGGACAGGAAAGCGCTGCTGTTGAAGCCGCCCCGGCAGCTGCAGCCTTTGCAGCCCCCGGAGCGGGACTGGGTGCGGCGGGACCTGCAGCGGGGCTGCGTGCACGTCTACGAGCGCCACATGAACTGCTACCTGCGCCCGGTGCTTTGCACCCTGGAGACCACGGCGGCCGAGGTGGCCGCCCGGCTGCAGCAGCTCGGCCACAGGGGCGGCAGCAGCGTAGTGCGGGTCCTGGGCAAGGCGGGCACACCGCCGCAGCCCCCGCCCGAGGCGGCGGCGCCCGCTGAGCCCTCCGCACCCGCCGGGGCGCCGCCTGAGCCCGCGGCAGAGCGGCGGCGGCAGCGGCCGCAGCCGGAGGAGAAGCCGAGGAACCATCGGGGGACGCGGAGCGCGCTGTCCGGCGGGGACTGCGGGGAAGCGGCCCGGCCCGGCCGCCTGCCACTGGGCGGCAGCGCCGAGGAGGGTAACTTGGCCGGCGGCCGGCCGAGCCCGGCGCCCTGCGACTGCAGCCCCGCGGCGCCGGGGCCGCCGGCCGAGCTGTACCTGGCGGGGCCGCCGCTGTCCTGCCCCTCGCTGCTGGGCGAGCTGGGGCCGGCCGGCTCCGACACGGAGAGCTTCAGCCCCAGCGCGGAGAGCGTCTCCGACCGGCTGGACCCCTACAGCAGCGGCGGCGGCGGCGGCTCGTCCTCCTCGGAGGAGCTGGAGGTGGAGCCGGTGCCCCCCGACGCGGAGGAGGCAGGTGCGGGGCCCTGCCGGGGCCGCCCGTGCCCGGCGGAGCTGCCGCCGGGGCGGGCGGGGGACGAGGCGCCGGGGCCGCCCGCCCTGTACGTGCAGCTGCACGGCGAGACCAGCCGCCGGCTGGAGGCCCACGAGAAGCCGCTGCAGATCCAGAACGACTACCTCTCCCAGCTGGGCTTCCGGGACCTGTGGCGGGTGCAGGAGGAGGGCATGGACTCGGAGACCGGCTGCCTCATCCGCTTCTACGCAGGTGAGGCGGGCGCTGTGGCGGCCGGCGGGCCGTTGGGGCGCGACCGTTGGGGCGGGGGCGCGACCGTTGGGATGGCGGGGGGGAGGGCGACCGTTGGGGCAGCGCCGCTCGGCGTTGGAGGCTGCATCGGTTTTGATCCGTTGCGCCCTTCAGGGAAGGGAGATGGAGACCCCTCGGTTTAAGGGAGGGAGGTCAAAGGCTGTTTCAGATTATTTGCGTGGCGCTGGTAGCTCGTTGGGGGCTCCGCGTAGCTGTTTGCTATGGTGCGTTTTCTAAATTGCTTAATAACAGCGCTGAGGGCAAGGTAGGGTTACTGAGAAGGGATGTAAGGGAAGATCCTCACAGTTTAACTTCTGAAATAAATTGTAGCTGTACTGTTGAACTGAGGGCGATGCCTTCCTGCAAACAAAACCCTGCACTCCAGTTTTCTACTTGAGTTGCCAGCACTTACCGATTTTTAGAGCTGGACCTGTCTGTTAGGGTGGCAGCGCTTCCCAGCGAGATCAAGGGCTTCGCAAAGGAAAGTACGGCAATAAAAGGCATAGCCTTTGAAACAGGTTAATCAAAATCGTGAAAAACTCAAAAGCTTTTCAATGCAACCTTGCTGTTAGACTTGAGGTGCAGATTTTGGGGAGTAGAGATGGAAAAGTCAGCTCCCACGTTGTAATTAGCAGCACTTTGCAGTTTTATAGTGGTTTAAAAATACTTTCTGTGCCAGTTAAATTGCTCTGTATAGAATACCTGTTGTAATCTTGGGGAACTGCTTATTTTCTTAACTGTCTTAGCTATCTAAAAAGAAAAATTGTTTAGTATTCAACTATATTTTCAAATACTTGTTGCTTTTACCTATTTCACAGGAAATAATGTTATTCAAAGATAAGGCAGAAGATATACAGGGCTAGCAAAGTAGAAAGAAATGACATGCACTTGCTGGGCTGGCTTAGCGATGTGGCTCTTAACTGAACCCTGAGACTTCAGTGCTTTAGGACTCAGAAAAATACGGAGGATTTTGTCTCTTATGAATACAAGTGAATGTTAAATAGAGATTTTAATGGTGTGATGGGAAGGAGAACAGTACGCTAGATAAGTGCTCTTCTTCATTTGAGAACGTGGGAGTGGTGGTTAATGGTCAGTTCAGCTTTTCTTCAGTTTTCTTGGCTGTATTAATTACACCCCCGTGTAAGAAGCGCAGGAGTGCTACTCAGCTAAGGAGTTGACAGAAATGTTAGATATGTTGGGCTCGAAAAGGAGCTAAAAGTCAGTTTTTCAGGTAATAGTGGTGGTTTGAATGTTTCTCAACTGTGCCAATAAGGGTGGAATTCAGCAGATGATTTGAAAGAAAGATTGCTTCCATGGTTCCTGTTCCTGTAGTCAAATGGGAATGCACAGACATGTTTTAGAAGATGAGGCACGCAGTTGCCCCATTTTAACAAGATGTACTCTAAAGAAAACATAATCTTTTACAGTTAAGCCTATTTGTACATGGCTTTTATGCATTAAACAGTTAGTATTAACTGTTAAATGCTGATGTTCCAACTGTTTATTTCAATGTCTGAACTTCCAAAGTTGATATATTTGTTTGCTAATATAGCTTGTGCAATCTGAATTTCCTTGCATAAAACTGTTAAATTGAAATATTATTCTACAAGCATACATGGAATTAATGCAAATTTGTTAGCAAGTTCATATACTTAGTATGCCTCTCTACTTCAAAAGTGCAGGTTTTCTGAAATCTTTTTTTTTTTGGCAGATCTATGATTAACATCTAAAGCACCTGTGATCAGGTGCTTGTAACAAAGTGGTTGCAGCATCTAATGTGTCAGGCTAGCCAAAAACAGCAAAGGAAAGTTGTATCAACATCATACTGACTTTATGTAACTGCCTTGAAAGCTTACCTCTGCTTCCATATTGTATTCCCTCACCTTTCCCAGTGATGAAAGGGAGGGAAGGAGACAGACTTAAATACAGGGGTTTCCTCTGATCAGACTGGAAAGGGGAGTGGTTCTGGCCCCCAAATTAGGGTATTTGGTTAAGAGAAGGAGCTTTCTTAAATGATCCTCCAAGAATACCCTAAGGAATGATTTAAAACCATACTTTCCAATTTTTGCTATACTTCATAGGTTTAAGCAGACTGACTTGCCCGTATGGATAGAAAACAACTAGCATCTCTATCCCTGAAATTTCCTGCAAGCTGTCTCAGTAGGATCTGGTGATCCTGGAGGTGTAGTCATGTAAAATGGCATAAACCTAGGCTGGATTTATTGCATCTGTTCTAAAAAGAATTCTTTTGCCTAATCTCTGTGGAGTAAGGAGAGAAGAGAGCATTAAGGTGACTTTCAGGCAGCTTTATTGGCTTTAGGATATCAAGGAAGTTGGGAAATAAAATTAGAGGATTATTATACTAAAACCTACTGTTAAAAACTCCAAACAAGATAACATGATATAGCCAATAATTTTAGTATGTTGATTACTGTATTTTGGTAATATCTGTAATTTTACTGTATGGATAATTTCTGTGGTTGTGGAATCTGTAAAAGATACACTTCAAAAAAATTAGAAATCTGGAGATTCACATTTCTTTTTCTATTCACAGAACACTTTTAAAAATATATAGCAATCCACAAGCATTCTGTAAATGAAATATATTCTTAAATGCAGAATTCCAAGTTTAAAAGACTCAAAAGATGATGTTCAGAAAGTAGGTGTGCTTCCTGCATGTTGTATTGGTTTGTTCCAAAATATGATTATGATTAGCATATCTTTATTTTGGCACCTCCCCCCCACCTTTTCCCCACTCTCCACCCCCTCTTTTTAAAGGTGTGAGTGTGGTTGGTTGTCTTCATTCTCTTGCCTCTGAGCCTTACCCAGATAAAGCACTTGCTAAGACAGACTCCCTTACAGACTTAAGGATCTGAGCCCAACATCAGTTTGAGAATTGGGCATTAGTGGCTAGTCATGCATGTTAACTTTTCTCCCCTTTGAAATCTATCTTGAGAAAAGACATTGTTCTTGAAATTTTAAATATTTAATATCTTTTTAAAAAGGATATGGTTAAATAGTTTTCCACTGAGATATTTCTTTACTGGATTATGGAACTGGATAAGAATCCATAGTGCGATTACAGTCATGATAGCATAGCTGGGAGACAGATTAGGTCAGACGCACTAAACTATTCCTAAAACTGTAAGAGTGGCTGTGATCCAACATGCTTCTTGAATACAAGTTACAGTATTCTTTATTGCTCTGTAGAAATAATTTTTGTGAAACATAATTTGTCCCAGTGGCCTTGACTTCTCTATAATTTGCATGTAGAGGAAAAATAGACTAATACAGTTTTCAAATGACTAGATTAGTGTTAAAACTGCTTACTTGTTTTTGAGGCTTTAGGTCAAAAATAAACTTGGGATCTTATTGGTGCTATGTTTTGAAGCATCTGCACAACAAGGAGTATGAGAAATTTGAAATCAGTCTTGAAGCCCAGTTCAGTACAATGGATGTTTGAGGCTTTTCAGTTTTACTGCTGAAAGGTGATTTTTATTTGTGATTCTAGCACTTAGATGTTGTTAAATCCTCTGTTCTCTGATGTGACATAGGGCTTCTGTGTCTGATGGTGTTATCAAATTTATCACTTTTCAGTAGATGACTGTCTGTAAGCAAAATAGTAAGAAATGCCAATTGTAGTTAGGAGTGTTAATTTTACAACTGGCTGTCAGATTTTATTTGTGAAGAGGTGCTTTTTGCTTGTGTGACCTTTTAGGAAGCTCCGAGGAGAAATGAATCCAGCTTTGTCTTAAAGTTTATTACACAAAACGTTAATTTCTCCAATGTGGAGATAAGAGTGGGCAGATCCAGTGTCAGGATCAATTGCAGTGATCTAAGCAGCAAAATTAAAAAAAAAATGCAGTTGGCACCTAGGGTCACACTAAAGCTTACAGTGCTGTGAATGAGAACATAGTCTTAGATACTTAATCTTATGTGAAAACATTGTGGGCCTGGCAATACTGAGCTTTATGAGATGTGATATGTATTGAACCACTAGCTTTTGATGTGCTTTTTAGTAGTAAAAATAATGAATGACTCAGTGCCGCTGTTTAATGCATAGATATATTTGATTCAAGATGACTAAGCCCCCTAAAGGGGGGGGGGGTGCCAAAGAGGGAACTGTTTCTTGACTTAGGGTAAGACAACAGCTGTGCTCTAAAGAGCTTCAGAACTAGGTCAGTGCTCCAAAGTCAGAAGTCCAGCATCTTACTTAATATGAAAGAAATTGACAGAATCACAGAACGCTTGAGGTTGGAAGGATTTTGGAGAACATCTAGTCCAACCCCACTGCACCAGCAGGAGCACTTAGAGGAGGTTGCCCAGGACTGTGTCCAGATGGCTTTTGAATATCTCCAAGAAGGGAGACTCCACAGCTGCTCTGGTCAACCTGTTCAGTCACCCTCAAAGTAAAGATGTTTTTCCTCGTATTCAGACAGAATTTGCTGTGTTTCAGTTTGGGCCTATTGCCTCTTGCCCTGTCACTGGGCGGCACTGAGAAAAGTCTGTCCCCACCCTCCTTACGCCCTCACTTCAGGTATTAGAACACCTTGATAAAATCGCCCCCTCCCTCTAGGCTTCTCTTCTCCAGCCTCAATGGTGCTTACTCTCTCGGCCTTTCCACATAGGGGAGATGCTCTAGGCCCTTAATCATCTTAGCCCTCCACTGGACTTGCTCCAGTAGCTCTGTGTCTGTCTTGCACAGGAGAGCCCAGAACTGGACACAGCACTCCAGATGTGGCCTCACCAGGGCTGAGTAGAGCAGCAGGATCACCCTCCCTCGACCTGCTAGCAAAGGTCTGCCTAATGCAACCCAGGAGACCAATGATCACCTTTTTCACAAGGGCACATTGCTGGCTCATGGTCAACTTGCTGTCTACCAGGACCCCCAGGTCCTTCACAGAGCTGCGTCCCAGCAGCCTGTCCTGGAGCATGGGATTATTCCTCCTTAGGTGCAGACCTCTTCCCTTCCCTTTGTTGAACTTCATGAGGTTCTGCTCTGCCCGTCTCTGCAGCCTGTCGAGGTCYGTTGGAATGACAGCACAGCCTTCTGGTGCACCAGCTACTCCTCCCCGTTTGGCATCATCAGCAAACTTGCTGAGAGTGCCCTCTGTCCCTTCTTCCAGGTCACTGATGAATAATTTGAACAGGATTGGACCCAGTCCTGAGCCCCTGGGGGCTCTACTGCTAGTTATTGGCCTCCAACTAGAC
>NW_028185596.1:0-1694 GCF_003343005.1 Rhea americana
CCCGCACCCCCCCAGGCGGCTGCTGCGGGGCGACCCCTTCTTCGCGGTGCCGCGCGTCATCGACGAGCTCACCGCGGCCCGGGTGCTGTCCATGGAGCTGGTGAGCGGCGTCCCYCTGGATCGGTGCCTGGAGCTCGGCCAGGACGTCCGCGACGAGGCGAGTGGCCCCCGGAGCACGCCGGGGTTCCCGGAGCACGGTGCCCAAATTGTGCCGGGGCCGGGGCACCGCCGTGTCCCTCCCGCCGGGTTGGGACGTGCCTGGATCCGGCCCCGCTCTTCTCCGGTGCGAAATAACCCCCCGCCTCGCCGCCCCGCATCCAGATCTGCTCCAACATCCTGCGCCTCTGCCTCCGGGAGCTCTTCGAGTTTCGCTTCATGCAGACGGATCCCAACTGGGCCAACTTCTTCTACGACGCCGGGAAGCACAGGGTGAGGCGGGTCCCCGTCCCCGCGGAGCCGGCGTTTTTCCGCCTCTGAACTTCCTGCTGCGCCGGGATCCGGGGTCTCCGCTCCCTCTGGATCCTCCTGTCCCCGAAGCGGAGCATCCCSCGGCCCCGGGGGCGAATCCCAGATGGGCTCCGCTCGCCGGGAAGCGCCGCGCTGCGGGGTGGGCTGGGACGCGGCGGCAGCTCTCGGAGGGGAGCGGAGCRGAGCGCTTCTCCGACCCGAGCGTCCGTCTCTCTCCGTCCCTGCGGCCTTCCAGGTGACTCTGCTCGACTTCGGGGCCAGCCGCTCCTTCGACAAAGAGTTCACGGACCACTACATCGAGGTACGGGCCGTGCCGGCGCGGCCGCCCCCTTCCCCGCCGCGGCTCGTCTCACGTGCCCCTCCGCAGGCGGTGAGGGCCGCGGCCGACGGCGACCGGGACAAGGTGCTCCAGAAATCCAAAGACCTGAAGTTCCTGACGGGGTTCGAGACCAAGGTGAGGCCGGCGGGACGCGGAGGCCGGCGGGTCCGGGGCCGCGCCGGCGGTGACGGCGCCCGCCCCGGCAGGCCTTCGAGGCGGCGCACGTGGACGCCGTGATGATCCTGGGCGAGGCCTTCTCCTCGGCGGGACCCTTCGACTTCGGGGCGCAGAGCACCACGCGCCGCATCCAGGCCCTGGTGCCGGTGATGCTGCGGCACCGCCTCACGCCGCCCCCGGAGGAGAGCTACTCCCTGCACCGTAAAATGGCCGGATCCTTCCTGGTGTGCGCCCGGCTCCGGGCCCGCGTGCCCTGCCGGGACATGTTCGAGGAGCTCTACGCTCGGTACTGGGCGCCGAGGCCGTAGCTCGGTGCGCGGGGCAGCCGCCGCGGAGCGGGACCGGCGGCAGCCCGGATCCCCCCAGCGCGGAGCGGGACCGGCGGCGGCCCGGATCCCCCCAGCGCGGAGCGGGACCGGCAGCAGCCCGGATCCCCCCACCGCGGAGCCCAGGGATCGGACCGGCGGCGGCCCGGATCCCCCCACCGCGGAGCCCAGGGATCGGACCGGCGGCGGCCCGGATCCCCCCACCGCGGAGCAGGACCGTCGGACCGGCGGCGGCCCGGATCCCCCCAGCGCGGAGCAGGACCGGCGGCGGCCCGGATCCCCCCACCGCGGAGCAGGACCGGCGGCGGCCCAGATCCCCCCAGCGCGGAGCAGGACCGGCCGCGGCCCGGATCCCCCCACCGCGGAGCCTGGGGGTCGGATCGGTGTCTCCCCGGATCCCCCCA
>NW_028185597.1:0-1672 GCF_003343005.1 Rhea americana
TGTGTGGTTCGTTAGACACTGAGCTGGGCGACCCGTCCTTCAACTGAGACTAGAAGCAGGTGTGCTGTGAGAAGCAGAACAAGAATGCAGAATATGAGCCAAGCAGATAACTGTGGTGTCTGCTTGTGAGAAAATTGTATCAAGGGGCATAACCAATYGCTTTAGTAGCTGGAGCRCGTGCTTGTCGCTGTGTACCCAATCACTGCGCTGTGTATGTCGCGTTCACAACTCGTGCTTGCTGTATCGATATATATATTTTGCCTTCTGATATGGATAAAGGTCTTCTGATCAGAACCTATCAGGAGTCTGTGCAATCAATCCCTTCAATTATGTACCTACAGACTGCTATACAGAAATGAAAAAACAAATTAGGAAATGGCTACTGCTGTTTTTGAGGTGGTGTTAGCATTTCTGGCAAAAGAGCATCACAGTTATTTAAAAATTACTTTTTAAAGTTTTTGGCAAAGCTACTACTTTATGAGAAAATTTACTAGAGAAAGCATGAAATTGTGATCACAAGGGAGTGGGTTTTTACATTTTTAGATATTCACCTACTTAAACATTCAAATCTTCTTGCTTCATCTGTATCAGGTATCTAAGATTTACTTAACTGTCATTTATTTGTTTACATTTACATACATGACAACACCTATGACAGATCTGGTGGAAAGATATTTTTAGTATCTCCGGTTCTGCTCCAGGGACCTGTGGACATTTGTCTTTTAAGAAAACCTCTCAGCAACGAGTCTTTAATAGCGTAGGTAGTCAGGAATTCATTTTGACCTCTAAAAAAACCTTTTTCAGCAACTCACATTACAGTATACAAACACCAATGAACTGTACAGGAAGAACCGAGAACTGCACTTTGAGAAATACAATATAACATCAAGTGAGAAAACAAAAATACTGTAARTAAAAACTAATACCTTTCCAGCAAAAAATGCACTGTTATGGAAGTCAGAGTTCACATGCAGAGATCTGCAGAAACACTCACCACCGGTATAACAACTGGGAATTGTTATGTTAACTATCAGTAACCACCACTGGTGCAAGTTGCAAAAAACAAGGTACAGCTACCACGGTTGTATAAGAAGATGGCCAAATTTTAAATGACTTCCTGCCATCTAATAAAACTTCAAAGCAATCATTGATTCTAGCTGAACATATTCAATCATTACTGGCAGTTTTTCTTACTCCATGTCCAAAGTGCTATTTTAATCACTCTTACCTATTTAAAGCAAACAAATGCATACTTTTCAATGCTGTCAACTTACTCACAACAGACTCAGTGTCCACTCATTACCTGAAACTCAAACATTCATACCAACTCAAAGCCCTGCGCAGGTGCGGATGATCCCCTCACCCACAATGAAAATGCTTGTGCAAAACACTAGGATAGGTTAGTGATTCATTTCCTTGTGGGAATTTTTCCAATGTGACAGCTAAATCCTCTCTCCCCCCCCCTGCCCTTTCCAAGTACCCTTCCTCTGTAGTTAGATACCTTTTCAAGAGCACGTAACTCTCATAAAACAATACGCTGTTCTGGACTGGTATGTTTTGCTGTAAGAACAACATTCCACTTTACCAGGATTACTTAACTAACATGAAAAAGAAAACATAATGGACTAGAATACAATACTTCTTTCATTTAAGGTATTTTTAAATTACCTTA
>NW_028185598.1:0-1686 GCF_003343005.1 Rhea americana
AAATATCTAAACTCTCCTTACAGCATACCTAGACTCTGCTGCAGTCCAGAATGTGTTTCCAACACAGGACCTCGATGTCCATTACGGAAAGGCTCTGTAGGGATATAGATCTAAAGATGATCTAGGGAAATCTCAGATAGCTCTGTCTGTATTAAATGCAATGAAAAAGTCAGTGTGTCACTGCTAAGTGCTTGGCTAATTGCTATCAGAGCACCCCAAGCAAACCCCAAGCAGCAGGGAGACAGGCTTTCGCAATTCACCTTCTGTAGTTGCCCTTATTGCAGCTCCAGCAGTACCTGCTGCATTTCTACAAAATCTCAGGGCAAGACTGGAGAGGCTGCTTGGATGCAGCTATCCCTGAAGGCAGTATTTGGACATCTGGGGTTAGCAAGCATATTGTTTTCGTAACATAACTCTAATGAGCACTCACAACTAGTGAGCAGTCCGTGTGGTGCATAAGACAACACTTTGCAGGTCGTGTATTATCCTGCCCTCTTCCTTGAGAAAGCATAGGAATCACGGTTTGGAAGTGTGTGGATGTGAGAGCGGAAGAGGTGAGTATGAATGAAGGGAAAGGGTTGGGGGGACCACAGGTAAGCAGCACAAATTGTGCTTCAGATGGGTTGGATTGCTATATGTCCTAATAAAGATCTTTCTGCTTCCTTTTACTTCTACGTATATTTGTGGCCAAGTACAGCGCAGCTGCTCTAAAAAATTGCCTATTTGTCTGCTTTGCCCTTCAGTGGGTGAGGGGCTGGAGGGGGGCTCTGACAGAGCTGACTTAGTCCAGGTCACGGCTGCTGGTTTGGCAGTGTCAGAGCAGGCTCCCAGCAAGAAGGCCCACACTCCCTGTCTAAACTAAACACGGTGCAGGCTGTAGCCACATGGATCCACCTGGGATTAGACAGATGCTAGCTCTTAATGAGGCATGTAATCCTTCCTTTGCAAGAATCAGGTGTGGAATTTCTTACAGTGTGGGAGCACAAATAATTTCCTGCCTGTGTGGTAGAGTTCTTGAAACTTTTTTGGCACACTGATGGAGAAAGACGGTACACTGGTGTGTGCAGTGTGTTACCTAGAGAGATGTTTGTTCCTAGAATTAGACCATCCCTAATAGCAACACTCATAAATGCAGACTATCCAGTCTTCCCAAGGCATATTTTGGACGAGACTGTAGGGGCCAGGTCCTCAGAGGGTCTAAGTTGGACGCTCTCATGAATGCCCCTCATTTGTCACCAACCCCTGTGGTTGACTGTGCAATTCTGAGATTTTGGCTTTGAAGGCTAATCGTAGCCTGTATCCAGATTGCAGAGATGCCACTAGATAGAGTCTAAATTAGCATTATTGCAATTAAATTTCCTTGGATTGTGACAGGTTTTCATTAATAGCTGCAGGCATTATTGTCTTTTTGGTTGAAGAAAGAGGTGATGGCCATCATTTCAGAAATRCAAATAAAAAATAAAGATTGAATTATACACTATGCATAGCAGTAATACTTGATCAAACTGCAATGTRTAGAAGCAAAAATATGCATGCTGTTAAAAAAAAAGAATTTCCTGTACGTAAATTAATTCATGTTAACACTTTTTAAAGGCTGAAGTACATAAAACAAGCATGAAGTTACCTATGTAACAGTTTGGAGACCACCAAGCAAATAAGGAAAATATGAAGTGAATTAGTTCACTT
>NW_028185599.1:0-1720 GCF_003343005.1 Rhea americana
GGCGGCGAGCCCCGGCGCGGGCCCGTTCGAGGTGGTGCCGCGGTCGGCCGAGGCGGGCTACCTGGTGGCCAAGGTGGTGGCGGTGGACGCGGACGCGGGGCGCAACGCGTGGCTGTCGTACGAGCTGCTGCAGGCGACGGAGCCGGCGCTCTTCCGSSTGGGGCTGCACAGCGGCGAGGTGCGGACGGCGCGGGCCGTGTCGGAGCGCGACGCGGCCCGGCAGCGCCTCGTGGTGGTGGTGAAGGACCACGGGCAGCCGGCGCTGTCGGCCACGGCCACGCTGCACGTGGTGCTGGCCGAGAGCTTGCAGGAGGCGCTGCCGGCGCTGAGCGAGCGGGCGGCGGGCGCCGAGTCGCCGGCGGATTTGCAGTTCTACCTGGTGCTGGCGCTGGCGCTGCTCTGCGCCTTGTTCGTGCTGAGCGTGGCGCTGGCCGTGGCGGCGCGGGTGCGGCGCGCCGGGCCGCCCGCCGTCCTGCGCTGCCTGGGCGCCGAGCGCTTCGCCGCCGCCGGCCCCGCCTTCCCGGCCGACTTCTGCGAGGGCACCTTGCCCTACTCCTACAACCTGTGCGTGGCGCCGGGCCGCGCCGTCGCCGAGTGCGCCTTGCTGCCGGCCCCGCTCCCCAGCCGCGCCGTCGAGGATCTTCTCAGCGGCGACCCGCCCGCGATGCTGACGCCYAGCAGCAGCCGTGCCCCGGCAGAGCCGCCGTCGCACCCCRACGCAGTGCAGGTCTGTAAGCCGACCCCAGCCCTCTTCTCGYACCCTTCCTTATCTKCACACCCYCMGCGTCTGCTCGTTTGTAGTTTTCGTAAGCTTTAGCAGCCTGTGCTGCTTCTCCTCGATTGTATTTGCATCTTAACGAGGAAAGGGGAGCGCCTGTTGAGGCGAATGGATGGACGGACGAATGACTGAGAACAAGCAACACTCCGGTGACGCCTTGCTTTTARGAGCAGCAAGTGCTCCCGTAGGGTTCTTCTGCTCGCAGTTTGGGAAGTATGCCGAGGGGGAACACACCAGGGCGTAGATCGCGGATCGATGTCAGAGGCAGCATAGAAATTAGTAACATGAATGTCTGTTGCCACACTGAATGACATGGGGATTTGCCTATGAGAGGCGCGGCGCGGCGCAGCGCGGCGCGGCGCAGGCCCTGCTTCGTTTCCGCACGGGCTCTTCTCGCTCATACTAGTGACTGTGCCGACTGGAGCACGCTTTGCTAAGGCGCAGCTGCTCCAGCGCTTGTTGGCAGATGGGCTTCGACCACGTGCATCTCTGCGTAATGCTTATTGGCTATATTAAAGATAGAAAGGAAGCTCGTGTAAGGTTAGAAAAGTGGCCCTTAAGCGGTGTGTGTGTGTTGGTGGGGTGGGTGGGAATGAAATGTAATTCACAGCAGCCTCTGAGGCGTGTGGGAAAGCAAAAGTGAAAGGCAGTTTGGGGAGATAAGAAGGACTGCTAATGGGAGGAATTAACAGTTGCAAAGGCTAAGGCAACGACCAACAAAAGGATCGAGGAGGTGGAGATGTCCTCTGAAGCGCTTGTCCCGAGCGTGGAAGCCCCTGGCGGGAGAGCTATCGTCTGCCCCCCGTGCAATGAGGTCTGTAAGCCTGCACATTCCTCTACGTCCGAGTACACCACATGAAACCTTTTTTGTGCGATGTGGGTTTGGGGGCTGAAGGAATAGCCCCTTGTAACTGAGAGAAGGCAGTGACGTGGTATTTCCCG
>NW_028185600.1:0-1632 GCF_003343005.1 Rhea americana
TGAGAGCAGTGCCCAGCAGCGCATGGGCCTCGCAGGGAAGTGAGGACATCACCGGGTCACCAGGGAGACCTTCCTGTGATGTGTCACGTCCCACTGTGACCTCAGCTTGTGTCACCTGGGGGCTCAGTAAGTCATCACCATGGAGATGGCACAGGCAGGGAGAGAGCAGAGAGATTTCCCCTCATGTCCTGGAAAGTCGTCACCTCTCCTCACCCCAGATAAGTTCCGAATATTTCTAATAAATCCTTCAGGAACATCTCCAGATGGTGCCAAAGGCTGTGAAACATTTAAAATGAGGAACTAGAGAGGTCATGTCTGTGCCCCTGCACCGACAGGTCTCTGCACTGGGCAGACCTGTACAGGAAGCTGGGGTTTTGGGGATGGATTGGAGGTTGACGTCTTTCAAAGACGGGATCAAAGTCATATGGCATCCACATGACAGCACAAAGTGTGATCACGCACTGAGATGCTTTTAGTGAGCTTGTAAACTGTTTCCCCTGTGGGTCGCTTTGGTGAGCTTCAAAACTGATAACGACTGTGGGTCACTCTCTTTGTAGAAGTAGGATGCAGAACAGTATGGGACAGGATGTAGTCTTCCTCCCTGAAGCACCAAAACAGATTCTCTTTTTTTAAAAAATGCTCAGCAAGATTTCCTGGTCAGCAGTGCTTGAGATGGAGATGAGATGCCAGGAAAGATCAAACGTGCCCTTAATACACACCATCCAGAGGGCTTCACCTGGGATGCTGGTCCTTGCCAGTCTCCAAAGCCATGGGGCAGACCAGGTAGTAAATATGAGGAAGTGTTCCCCTTTTCCATGAATTTTGTCCAGCTTTCCTTCTGGCTGAGCCTGGGGAAAGCAGTTCTCATCTCTGGACCTTGGTTGGTCCTTGGGCTTTTCCACGTCACCTTGGGGCAGTGCTTCTCCCCTGGGTACAGCCCCTGGCACCCTGCATAACGGCAGCACCCTGCCTATCTAGGGAGACTGTACAGCCCTGCCTCCGTGAATCCCCCTCATTTTTGACCCCGGGCTTCTGAGGACGTGCCCACACAGTGCAGTGCTGCTGTCCAGGCCCCGGTGCAGAGCCTGTAAGGCAGTGCTGTGCCTCCGGACCTGCCTTTTGGCTCATTCAGGTGTTTGTGCGGTGACCGGCTCCCAGCTCTGCAGCTGCTGGAGTTTGAGAATGTCCCCACACCCAGCCTTCCTGATTGTCCTAGTTTTGCACTGTCCCGGGGTGACTCTTGCAGAAGGGAGGCTCCATCCCCCTTGAATACTGCCAGAGATGGGGCTTCTAAGTCACTGCAAAAAGGAAGGACTCCTTTACTTCTTTGGGTTGCTTGTTCAGCCCTTGGCACTGCCCAGCTGACGCTGTGAGCCCAGCCCTGCACCCTTAGCTCTTCACCTTGTCTGTTGTATGTCTGCTCAAAGACTTCTCTAGGCACCTGGGGCATGGGAAGTGTTGCTTTGGAGAGCTCGCTTGAAGATGTTTCACGTTGTGGAGCTGAAGGCCTGRTGGAGGCTAGTCTAGGACATGGCCATGCCCCTGTATCCTCTCCTGCTGCTGCTGTGAGGGTCCAGGAAGGTGTGTGGGGAGAGCAGTGGGTTTTGTGTGGGTGGGATGGGTTTCCCTCCA
>NW_028185601.1:0-1599 GCF_003343005.1 Rhea americana
TGGGTGACCTAGAGCCCCCCAGCGCGTCGCCTGCCTGCAGCAGCGGCCCGCGAGCGCCTGCGGCGCCGCCTCGTCGCGTCGCCCCTTTGATCCGTGACATTTCTGGGCCGCCCGCGCCTGGCCTAGTTTCACATCTCCCCGAGGTGGTGGTGGGGGGGGCGGTGAGTGGTGCCCACCCAGGCCCACCCTGCTTGGGGGACCTAGAACGTGTCCACGGCCACCTCTCTCACCCAAAGGGCGCCCGAGAGCACCCGTGGGACCCCCCTCGAGCACTTTTGAGCCACCAAAAGCACCCGCACGGCCACCGAGGATGCCTGTGGGGTAAGTGCACACACCTGGTGGGGCACGTGGGTGGTGCAGAGGACCCATGGGTGACCAAGAGCTCCCGTGGGAATCACCCAGGGGCGTTGGGTGACCTAGAGCACCCCGAGTTCCCCCCTGGCTGCCTGTTGAGTGCCCTCAGGTGCCTGTAGGATCCTCCTGAGGACTTGCCGGGTGCCCTTGAGCACCCATAGGATCCTGTTGGGTGACCGAGAACACTCATAGGGTCTCCCCAAGGCCCCATTGGGTGCCCGTGCACCGATGGGGGTYTGCCTGTGCTGTTGGGTGACCTAGAGACCCGCTCTGAGCACCCATTGGATGAYCTAGAGGGTCCACAGGGTCCCTTTGAGCTGTTGGGTGACCTAGAACCTCCCCCTTAAACCACSCCAGGAGGCCATTGGGTGACCTAGAATGCTCATACCCCTCCCCCCAGACCCCATTGGGTGCCTCAAGCACCCTGAAGCCCCCCAGTTTCCCCCCCAGGTGCCCCTTACCAGCTTGGGGGGGTGGAGGGCCGGGGGGCAGGGGGCCCACCTCCGCCAGGGGCAGGACGTAGACCTCGGGCAGCGACTGGGAGGACGAGGTCTCCTCGGCGGGCGGCGTGAACTCCCCTGAGTCCTCCTCACCGTCCGGGTTCTCGAACTCCTGGGTTCCCCCCCGCCCCCAGCCCGGAGAGCCGGTGAGTGCCAGAGGAGTGGGGCTTACCCCTCCCCGCGCTGCTGGGTGAGCTAGAACCCCCCGGAACCATCCCAGGATCCCACTGGGTGACCTAGAACCCTCCCCCAAGCCCCTGTTGGGTGTCTGCAAGCACCCATAGGGTCCCCCCAAATGGTTGAGTGACCTAGAAACATGCTTGGACCATCCTAAGCTCTTGTTGAGGGTCCAAGAACACCCACAGCTCCCCCCCATCCCCAGTGGGTGCCCTTGAATGCCCAAGAGGTCCCCTCCTGAGGTATAGGGTGATCTAGAGCCCCTTAGAGCCCCACCCTGAGCACCCACGGAAGGACCTAGACGGCTCATAGAGTCTCCTTGAGCTGTTGAGTGACCTAGAACCCCCCTGTGAACCATCCCAAGCTCTTGCAGAGGGACCGAGAACACCCATAGGATCCCCCAAGCTCCTCCTGGGTGCCCTCGAGCAGCCATAGGGTTCCCCCATACTGCTGAGTGATCTAGAACCCCCCCTTGAACCATCCTAAGCCCCGTTGGGTGACATGGAGCACCCATAGGACCTCTCCCAAGGTCCTTGCAGACTGTTGGGTGACCTAGAACCCCCCAACC
>NW_028185602.1:0-1706 GCF_003343005.1 Rhea americana
GTATGACTTACTTGACAAAAACTAGGCTTACCCCATTTGACCAGTCACAAACATACATTACAGTTCAAGGACTTTGCAAGTGCTCACTAGGAACTGTTAATTATATCCACCGCATTACCAAGTATGCAATTGTACTTTAAGAACTCTCTTTTAAATTTATAATGTGTCCAATTATAATGTAAAAAATAAAATCATATTGTGAAAAAAAAAGTATTGCACTTAGGAAACTGAAGAGAAATTTATCACTAGAATCTAAAGAAATCCTACTTCTTTCCTTACAAGTACTGTTAAGTATCTCTTCTCTACTCCGCTACTATTCAGTAGCAAACAGAATGGACAATCATGTGACAGTGTTTGGGTCTTTACAATTTGACAAGCTCTGGCCCTCTCTATTACCTCTATGCAGGAACTTACAACCAACAAGATCCTTGAGAAGCATATAGCCTCTAAATAGTATCCTGTCATAATAATATCATGTGGTAAATATTATGTTATAAATATTATATGTGAAAAGACTGAAAGATGAACATTTAGTATAAAGAGGATTCTACAGTGGTATTCAACAAAGCTTATATACATAATATATCCTTATCCTTTCCTTGTAACTGATACATCAAACAAAATCATATAAACTATGAAAACAGGGTGAGTACAAGATATTGGCAATAAAGCCAACATCAACGTAGCAAGGAGATGAAGATGAATGTAAAGCAGTATCAAAACTGAATATTATAAATTAGAACGTTATGATTCCTCTGCAGTTCTCACCTCTCTAAATTTAACAACATATGTCATTTTTATGTGAAGTTCATGAGCTATAGTGAATTCATGGTAATTCTTAAACCCTGTGTATAATCATTGCTTTGTTTCTGGGCTATGCTTTTGGACATACAATTTGCTTCAAAGAAAACTGAACTACACCAAATTATTTGTTCATATATTTAACACTATAAAAAGTCTATATATGAATGGGTATATTATGTTATTCTAGTAAGAACCACAGTCTCTAGAAAACACTGCTTTTATTTTAATCATTAGAAAAATTTGCATATATAAGTGTAATTTCTAAGAAATTATTAATTAAAATAAATGTTTTCTCATCAGAGAACAGCTATGAAAAAAAACATCAAAAAGAGTTAAGAGAAGCAAGATAATATTGAAAATGTTTTAGGAAAAACAATGGATAAAATGTAATAGTGACTGTATAATCCTTATACACATTTCACATAAAGACTCTCACAAATATCTAGAAATTCAGACATTCTGAGAGGCTACGTCTAGTTCTATTGAATGAAGGAATGAAGGAACTTGGAGACATTATAGGTTTAGAACATACTGATCTTGACAATTTTAAACTTAAAATAACAATAAAATTTTCCCCCCAAATGGCAAAGTTTTGAAGCTTGTTATTAAAATAAGATTGAACATATCATTTTCACTGGCACTGTACAAAACAAATGAGAGCCTAACTTAGTATCTCCAAATCCTATTAAACTCCACAGTAACTTTTTCAAATAGAACTAATTAGTTACAATTATTACTACTAATAATAATTAGTTACTAATTAGCTTCATTTTCTATCAGTATGACTTGTGTATCCAAATCACCAAAGAACATTAGAAATATTCCTTCTCTGTATAAATTAAATATTGTGGAGAAAGTCTGTTATACTTACATTTAATCCCTGGCATTCAGAGAGATTTAAG
>NW_028185603.1:0-1630 GCF_003343005.1 Rhea americana
GTTGGGGTGGGGGTTCCTTGGGAGGCCGTTGGGGACCTCAGGGTGACGACGTTGATCCTAGMGTGGTGTTGGGGGACCTTAGGGTGACACCGGGGACCTCAGGACGGTTCTGGGGGGCCTCCGGCCCCCTGTTTCTCTCCTCTGTGAGCTTCTGGAGAACCTGGTAGATGGGTTCCACCAAGGAGGCAAGAGCCCAGGGTGGCATTGGGGACCCTGGGGTGACAGTGGGGACTGCAGGACAGTTTTGAGATGCCACTGACCTGCTCTTTCTGCCCTCCATAAGCTTCTGGAGAACCTAGTAGGTGTGTGCCACCAAGGTAGGACCTTGGGGTGACAATGTTGACAGCAGCATGGCATTGAGTACCTCGGGGTGACACTGGGGACCCCAGGACAGTTTTGGGGGTGCCYCTGGCCCCCTGTTTCTCTCCTCTGTGAGCTTCTGGAGAACCTGGTAGATGGGTTCCACCAAGGAGGCAAGACCCCAGGTGCCATTAGGGACCTTGGAGAGACAACATTGACCTCCAGGGTGCCATGGGAGACCTTAGGGGACCTTGAGGTGACCATGGGGGACCTCAGGGCAGTTTTGGGGTGCCCATGATTTCCCCCCCCCCCCACTCCCCCCACTACCCGCAGCTGATGGAGGAGCTGGCGGACGCCCTGCTCTACTGCCACGCCAAGAAGGTCATTCACCGTGACATCAAGCCCGAGAACCTGCTCATGGGGCTCAAGGGCGAGCTGAAGATCGCCGACTTTGGGTGGTCGGTGCACGCCCCCTCGCTCAGGTGGGGGCCGGGGCCACTCCGGGGTGCTGGCGGCACCCTCGGGGGGGTGGGGCCGATGCCTCTGGATGCTGGGGGCGACCTCGGGGGTCCTCAGAAGACCCTCAAGAGCCACGTGGGATTCCAAAAGATGTCCATGGGTCCCACTGGGGCTTGGGGGGGGAGGGGGACCTGAGTAGGACACCAAACCTGGTGGGACATCAAAATGAGGCACTGGGGAGGTTGCCCATCTCCATGGGGGGGGGTTGCCCATCCCCATTTGGGGGGGGGTCCCCAAATTTTGAGGGTGCCCCCCCCCACCACAGTGGCCTCCTCAAGGTGACAGAAGGTTCCCCCAAACCTGGTGGGACACCAAAATGGGGCACCAGAGAAGTTCCCCATCCCTATGAGAGGTTCCTCATCCCCGTGAGGGGTTCCTTATCCCCATGAGGGGGTCCCTAAATTTTGGGGGTGCCCCCCACCATCACAGTGCCCCCCCTCCCTCCAGGGACGCAGAAGGCCCCCTCCAAATGTGGTGGGACACCAAAACGGGGGGCACCAGGCAGGTTCCTCCTCCCCATGAAGGGGTTGCCCATCCCTATGAGGAGTTCCCTATCCCCATGAGGGGGGTCCCTAAATTTTGGGGGTGCCCCCCCACCATCACAGTGCCCCCCCTTCCCCCCAGGGAGACAGAAGGTCCCACTCCAAACCTGGTGGGACACCAAAATGGGGCACCAGAGAAGTTCCCCATCCCTATGAGAGGTTCCTCATCGCCATGGAGGGGTTGCCCATCCCTATGAGGGGGTCCCTAAATTTTGGGGGTGCCCCCCCCCCCACAGTGCCCCCCCTCCCTCCAGGGAGGCAGAAGGCCC
>NW_028185604.1:0-1702 GCF_003343005.1 Rhea americana
TGGAAATGGAATTATGCTCTCCATCACTCTTTCCTACATTCTGGACCCAAGGACAGGTCTCAAATCTACTGTAACCATTTCTAGGAACATTTCCCCTTTGCACGTTTGCCCCCTAAGCCTTGTGCCTACTGCAGCAAAGCCATGCGGTTCAGGGCTTCTTCCGTTCCTTCCCCTCTATTCATGGGTGTCACTGTGCAGGTAGGCTCCAAGAGAGCAACTAGGCTGTGCCTGGGACATGGGGTGGAGGCCGGGTCAGCTCAGACAGAGGTCACGTTGGCACGGAAGAGGTGATTGTGAGGCGGAAGCAGGCAGAGCTGCTCTGCAGACAGAGCTAAGCTGAGGAGAGGCAAGGCAACGTGGGCCTGGATGTGTGGTCCAAAGTATGCGTGTGGTTGTTGCCTCTCCTAAGCAGGCAGGGCAGAGAGACCAGGTATCTGGGAATCAAGTGTGCCCCTACACCTGGCACAGGCCTGTGGGGCTGTGCTGACTCCTGGCAACTTACCCAGGACAGGGTATTTTTTTCTGGGAAGCTGTAGCTGCCTGCACTGGACCCTGCTTCTCTCAGTCCTCCCCACACTGGACAGAGCTGAGCGGTGTGTGGAGCCTTGGAAAACATGCCATCTCCTCTGGGGCCCTGTGGGGCAGGTTGGGTGGGTGGGGGTTTGGAGGCTGACTTCCAAAGCTGTTTCTCAGCCCCATGGGCAGAGGACAGGGAGTGGAACTAGGCCAGGATGCAGTTGTGAGGCATGGGGACAGTCCTATGAAGGGATGCTCTAGGCTGATAGCCCAGTGCTGGGGCTGGCCAAGCTGGGCCTGGCTGAGACCCTGAGCCATGTGCAGGCTGAGCAGGGCACTCCATGTCTTAGCTTTTCTCCGTGCCATCCACAACTGTCTCCAGGTCTCTGTCATGGCTTGCGGACCCCAGTCTGCTCTTCTTTCTGGAGAAGCACCCAAGCAGGAGAGAAGCTTTTCTCTATAGCCTCTGAGGCATTACCCAGGGTTCTTCTTTATGAGGCTGCACAGGGCTAAGGAGCCCAGACACTCGTGCCACCTTCCCGGGAAAAAAAGGGAAAGGAGCTGCGACCTTCAAGGGGCACCGTGCTCCCTCTCAGCTGATTAACCTTTGCAGGCCCAGCCCTGTGTCCGCACTCCTCTTCCCACAAAGGGACCATGACAGCGTGAGGCAGGAGGGGGCTAGCATGGGGGCAGAGTCCTTAGCGTTGCCACGGTGAGGGCCGACAACCACAGTGTGTGCAGAAGAGGGCCAAGCATGGCTCAGCTCTGCTCTTCTCTGCTTCCTGCCAGAGCCGCTTTGCCCCCAGCCAGCCCAGACCCAGGCCTGGCCCGGCATGATGCAGCCCAGGATGGTGCGTGGGCTCCTGGCCTTGTCATTTGTGGTGGTGCCAGCAGGTAGAGAGCCAGCTGGAGAAGGCAACGAGCATGGGGCTGGGCAGGCTGCCTGTGGGCACCTGTGCCCTGTCCTGGGGCATAGTTCCTGCTCCTGCATGGGTGCACTCTCCCATGAAAATTGCCTTCCTCAGTGGAGATGAGGTTCCATGGTAGGGAGTAGGAGGTTTCCAGTATTTGGGGGACTTTTCAGGACAAGGTCAAGTTCAACCCTGAGGAGGGCAGCCTTGGGATTTTCCAGGGCCAGTGGGTTTCCCAGGGCAGAGGGATGAAGGATGATGCTGGGTCTCCATGA
>NW_028185605.1:0-1642 GCF_003343005.1 Rhea americana
GCGCACGCCCTGCTCCCACATGAGCACCTTCTCCTGGTCCTCCCGCAGCTGGTTGCGCTCGAAGTCCAGCTGGATCCCCAGCCGCGTCTTCTGGTTCTCGAACTCCAGCCTGCCGCGACCCCCGGCCTCAGCGGGGCCAGGGGCCGCCCGCCCCCCACGGCCTGGCCCCCCGCCACGGGGGCAGGGCCTGCCCCCCCCCGGCCCCGGCCTGCCCCACCTCTTCTTGGCGATCTCGTTCTGCCGTTTGACCTTCTCCTCCTCAAACTCGCGGATGTTCCTGACGCCGATCTCGCGGCAGAACTCCTCGAAGACCTCGTCCTCCACCTGGGCGCACGGCCGGAGGGGGGGCGGCCGTCAGCCCCACAGGGACCCCCGCAGCGACGACCCGAGCCCCCCCACTCCCACCGCTCCTACCTGGTTCATCTTCTCCTTGAGGTCCTTCATCTCCCGCTCCCGGCCCTGGATGATTCTCTTGATGTCATTGATCCGCGGCCCAAAATTGGCCAGTTCGCTCTCCAGCTTCGACTTCTCCTGCGACAGAGGGTGGAGACGGGGGTCAGCACGGGGCAGGGACCCCCACGCCTCGGGCAAACACGCCGGGGCCGTACGGAGCCCGTCACGCCCCACGAAGGTCCCTACAACCCCACAGCGCCTGCAGGAGCCCGTAGGGCCCACGAAACGCCCAGCGAGAATTACAGYGGCCCCAACACCAAGAAACCACCGTACGTTGCCCGAAACGCGCGCAGCGAGGCCGTTCGGCACCCGTTACGCCTCAGCGCGTCCGCGGAACGCCCCCCAAAAGGGGAGGTTTCCCCAGCTGCGGGCAGAGCGGGGCCCGGGCAGCCCCCGTCGCGCCCCGCGCGGGGCCGGCGTGCGGTACCTGGAGGTTGAGGGCGAGGTGCCGCGTCTTGGTCTGCTCCAGGTCGCTCTGCGAGTACTTGAGGCGCATCTGGAGGCCGTGGGCCTGCGACTGGACCTGGCGCAGCTCGGCCTCCTTCCGCTTGGCCTTCATCTGCTCCTGGGGGCGCGAAGGGGGCAGGCGGTGAGGGGCCGCCCGGGGGCAGCGGCCCCCGCCATGGGCTCCGCGCCGCCAACGAGGCAAAAAGATGCAGTTTTAGGATCTCTATAAAGTCTCTACGGCGCCTGGGACAAAAGAAACGCCCGGTTCTGGGCTCCCCACGGCTCCTGAGCGCCTAGAGAGAGGCAAAAAGGTCTTTACAGAGACAAAACGCGTGGTTTCAGAACACGTACGGCCCCGAAAGCACCTGCAAAAAGGGAAAACAGTTTAAAGCTCTAATTTTCAGTCTCTGGAACCACAGGGCCGCAGCTCTGGGATACGCAGCGATGCTTTAAAATGCAGAGAAAGATCCCGCGCGGTCGTGAGGACGCTCCGGGAACCGGGATCAGCCGCAGCGCGGGCGCAGGCGGGAGCGCCGCGGCCGAGGGGCCCTGGGCGCGGAGGCGGGCGCAGCCCCACCTTGAGCTCCTCCGTCAGCCGCTCCTTCTTCTCCTTGAGCTTGTCCACGGCCTTCTCGTCCCAGCGCCGGGCCTTGGCCTTGAGGTCGCTGGCGCCCCCCGAGATCACCCCCGACTTCTGGAAGAGGGTGCCGTCCAGCGCCACGGTCTGCGGGCAGGGAGCAGC
>NW_028185606.1:0-33391 GCF_003343005.1 Rhea americana
AAAAAAAAGTCAAAAGAGCTAACAATAAACTGTGCTGGGGATCTGCGAGCTTCAAGAACCACTGAGTTTTATCTTAAAAGCTACTGGATTAGCAGTCAAATGTGGCTGCAACCAGGGCATCGTCAGGAGAAGGCTACAAAGATTCCCCATCTCTCCCCTACACACAGACGATGTTCGGAACAAGAGCACTCACAGCAAGTCCTGAGGAGGCACCACCGCTCCATCTTTGCTCCTGACCACGCTTGGAAAAAAAGCTCCTGGGAGTCCCCGATTTTTTATCTTCTCGGCCGGTCACAATGTCACACAGGTAAGAGATATCCCTGAAACAGAGGGAAGAGCTTGTCGGCTGAGCCAGCCCGCAGCAGCCCCCTGCTTGCTCGCTGCCCACTCAGCCATGTGCAAAACGGCTCTGCTCAGTCTGAGGCCAGGCTCAGAGCCAGGGTGCTCTCCTCAGGGCCAAAACAGACTGGCAAGATCATGGTTTTCAGGCAGATTAGTCTCACATTGGCAACAGATGTGAAAAATAATCTTTGGCTAGAGATAGACAGTGTCCTATTGGATACATATCTTACATCTGTTAAAGGTAGTATAACATCAAAACATTTTCGCTTCCTAATGTTGTTAAGCAATGTTTATTTACAAAGGTCCATAAAGCTATTTCCTGCTAAGCCTGTTAAAGCCAGAAGAGCTTTTCTTAATCCTGGATCATGCAGGATATCGCTGCAAGTCCTGGCTCTTATAAGAGCATAGTGCCACGATGAACACAGTTAGCAAGACTTTATTTATTATTCCTGAAAGAAACAACTTCCCCTCCAGCCTCTCCAGCCTGAGCTCTGCTGAGTCAGCGGTTCTGGTCGTGCATCTGCGTTAGGTAGCACAGTCATCYGATGTGAAAAAGAGCAACGGAGCGATACCTCCCCATTCCCAGCTCTGTCTTTCCATTGCCCTCATCCCTTGACCCCTTCCTCGCTCACCTTCCAGCTCCCGTCAGGCTGACGGGGTGGTCCGTAAGGTGTCGGAACTTGCTGCGGCGATTCGGGTAATGCCAAAGCCCGTCGGGGGTCTGCAGGCAGCCCTGCGGACAAAGCACGTGGGGCCGTCACTTCCCCGCGAGACGCGCGCCAAGCAGGGGCAGAGATGAGGGTGGCTTGTCTAAGCACAACGGCTTCTATCTTGGCGCTRAAGACACTAACACAGACAAAACAGGCTCTCTAAGAGTTTGTATTAGYACAAGCATGCCAGCGCATTTCCGTTTTTTGCGGTCATTAGAAAACAGCACTTCGGATATGCAGCAAASCACGTGATGAAGAAAGCAATGCGACAAGGTAAATCTGTCCTTTAGAGTTGGCAAGCTTTCATTTTGCCCACAGAAAGAATACGCTCCCCTAACAAGGGGGCATTTCTGTGCAGAAAAAGGCAGTAGTGGACTCACCTTGAGGCCCGCTGCGTTTTTTGTCGTTTGGGGGGATCGCAGGTGCTCTGGGCTGGAGAGAGAGCCGGCAGCAGAAGTCAGAGTTCGAAAAATCTCCTCTGGGACAAAACCATACTCCAGGGAGGAAGAGGAGATGGGCCTGGTATGGCTGAGCATCCTTGATGTGCCCCTTAGCTCAGGGAACTCTAGAAAACAGCATATTAAAGCCTATTCCGTAGCTGCACATTTACTTGGCTGGAGGAAGAGAAAACAAGCTCATAAAATACAWGGCTGGGAAGAGCCCCGAGATGACACCTACTCCATTCACACCCCAAAGCAGGAGCAACTCTATCCAAAACAAAAGCAGCTAAGCCCATTTTCAGCTGTTGTTGGTGTTATACCTTCAGTGAAGCCTAGAATAAGAGCTTTATCTCCCATGGTTTGAATATAAGCACTGATTGCACCAAGCTATTGGGTACACAAGTACTAAGTGAAGCTGTAAAGCAGCAGAACCCCCCCAAGGAGCCAGGCGTCCAGCCCCACCAGCCCTCAAAACAAGCCCTACCTGAGCGGTCCTTGCTTCCAGACACACATAAGTCACCTCTCATTTTCCTTCCATCTGTTTTTGATCCAGGAACTGGTGTTCCAATGATGGGCATGGCAAATGGTTGTTTTATTTTTTCAAAAACTTAAAATTTTCAGTAATGAATAACCTGAAAATAGAATTAAACCTGTGTATGTATGTTGTAGGGTTACCTGCTTTTTGTTATTTGTTGGGGGAGGAGGAGACAAACACACTCATGTCTGATATTAGATACATTAAATTGACAGAGATCAGCTGATGTTTTGATTCCTGGGAGGCAATTAAATGTCTCTACCAAGGGAGACACTTTAAGAATGTGCCTTACCCTTCATCTAATTGGACTCATGAAAATGTTTCATAACCAAAATTCATACAGCAAATGATTGTTTAACAGTCATTAACTGCTTCATAAATGCCTGTGATTATACTGCATTAAAGTCAAATACCACTTCTGCAATTTAATAATTTTTAGCATTGCAAAATGATAATTTACTGTACAAGCACTCAGCCAGAAGAGCTCTGCTCTACATGTTTCATCCACCACAGGGATGTTTGTTTTTCTATTTACAAACTGCATTAAGAATTAAAGTTAATAGTTGCTACTTTTACACATTTAACAATTGTGCTAGAGGTTTAATTGCTTGAATTCCTCCAGTTACTACTCTTCCCACTTTTTAACCATTAATGCCGTGCTAACGAGGAAGAATACTCTTATTTCCCTTAGCTTTTAAGACTCTCACCTGAGAAGTCTTTCCCTCCTGCCCCTCTACTCCTGCCACTTTTGTTCATCACAAACACTCTTGCTATTAAACTTCCTTTGACCTGCTCAGCAGCTGCATCCCAGTGTACTATGGTTTTTAATTACATTAACTATGTTTTGCCTCCATATACACATTTGTATATGCATATAGGTATAACCACGGCATAACCTTGCCAGGTGAATGGTTTCTTGGAAAGAAAATACAAGAGTTTGCTAAGAGACCTCCTGTCAGTAGAAAGCATTTTGTTTTTCTTCCTTTACAACTATTTGGCAGTTCACTGCATTCCCCTCCAGAAACGGTGAGCAGATTAATGGGGCTGTTGCATAGCTGCTACAGCTTAAGGACACAGGCAAGAACGGACTTTAGAGCATCTGCCACACAGCTGGAAAATTTCAGATGAAGTTCTTGGCACACAAACCCCTCTTCAGACCCAAAATAAAGGCAGAAATCATTAAGCCAAATATATTTGGCAACTGCTCCACTTTAACATGCATTCAGTGGGGAAGAGGTTAGCATAGCTTTTGGAGCARGTCAGTGCCTAAGCTCCTCTCCCACAGTGTCCCAGCACTTCCAGCTCCCCAGGACCCTCTCCTCTTATCAGGGGCAGCACAGCCAACCTACAAGCTCACCAACAACCCTTCTCTGCTGGTATTTTGCTTTGGCAGTCCCACACAGCATGGCCWGTCCCTGCTCCATGATGCCTGGAAGGAGGCACCTTGCAGCCTTGGCCAGGACAGCAAAGAGCACAGGCAGTTCTGGGCTGCCCCACACCCCTTTGGTTTGCAGCCCTCAGCCCCAAGAGCAGGCCAGACTCTTCCTGCTGCAGAGGAGCCCCTGTACCTGCCCAGCAGCTCTCCCATGTCACTACGGGAAGATGTTCCCCCCTCACCCYGCAGTGCCCTCCTGCCACAGGCCCTGGGCTGGCACCCACAGCCCCCCACCCAGGAGATCAGCCCAAGCTCAGGAGCCTCAGAGAGGAAAATAAGAGGCCACAGCAACTTTTCTCCCCTAATAGCAAAATATATTTCAACTGCTGTAATACAGTAGGTTATAATAAACAGCTCTTCTGCAGGACAGAGCATGGTACAGGTTGCATACATTGACACACCGGCAGCCGCCCAAGGCCGAGCCGCTGGGTCCCACGTGGCCCATTCCTGGAAGGGAGCAGCCGGGCTGGCCACTAGCGCGGGAGCGGAGGCAAGGCCGAAGCYGGCTGGCTCCTAACCCCAGGCACAGCAAGAGCACACAGGCTCGCTCCCAGGGCACRTTCATGCTGGTCCGGCTGACCTGTTGGCCCATCAACATTCAGGAGCCCAAACAATTCAGTTTTCCATTAAACAGGTGGACTGCCTCATGTCAATCACACCATTTCATGTTTTAAAAAAATACATCAGGATTCCCCGCTTCCCACCACAGCCTTATCTGGACAGCTCTCGCAGGACAGCACAGTTATCAGCTCAGACCCAGGATTGTTTCCGTTCTGCAGATTGGAAGCCAAATATCCCCACAGAAAGGACATACTAGGCATGAAGATCCTGCACAAATACAGTCTTCTTGAGAAGAAACAGTTATCTGTATGAAAACTGGAACATGTTTCACCAGATTAATACTGTTTTTTGATGTTGAGCGAAGAGCTGCAGCTGTCTTGGCTGCCATTCCAGAGATGGAAGCTTCTCCCACTTCAAAACGGCTGAGTTACCATGGAAGCAAGCTTCACAATTCTTAGGCTGGGAAGAACCTCAGGAAACAGTATACAGTATTATTAATAAGAATTTGAGGAGGACAGGTTGGTAGCCTCAGCATCTAAGTTATTGACCAGAATACCATACTGCTGGCTCTGGCACCCACAGCCTAAGAAAACTCTTCTCAAACAAACATGGTATAATTGACTCTAATTAAACAAGCAATGTGCAAAAGATTTTTTATTTCCCCTCAAATACTATTGGAAAAATGAAAACAAACCCACATTGAAAGGCAATTGGAAACTCCCCCTAGAAGTTGAAAGTAATCCCAATTGTTAATGCCTTAACAGCAAAGTTGCCAGATGCCTTGATCTACAAGGCTATAAATCTCCCCCACCTCCCCCCGTCAAGACTAGTTCCAACAGCTGAGCATCCCTTTCTGGTTGAGTTTTGCTTGTCAGACACTCGAGCCTTAGGCTCCACACACTGAGGTGTGTAGAAGCGGAGAGTCTTCATTAGGGATATGGCACAGTGCCAGCTGTGAGGGAAACACCACTACTTGGCATAAAGTGCCGTGATTTTAATCTCCTTTTGAGAACACTGAGATAGTAGCAAGACCTGACACAGGCATCAAGAAAAATCAAGTACCCAATCCATCACACCCTATCCGAGTGCAATTAAATCTGTACATAATTGTTTTGAGCACCATGACTCAAGAGTACTGGACTTGCATTCACCCTCTATTAAGCAGGTGACAAAGCTGTTTGGCCACAAAGGGTTTGGGGGCTGGTTTTTATGTATCTCTATAATTTTTATAAAGGAAGCTTGGGTTGAGATTGACTCCTTAATTGATCTGGATTCCCTTGCCTCCCTCCCAAAAGGTAACCTGGAAAAAAAAATAGGATTATTCAAACTGAATGAGGAGAAAGTAATGCATCTCATTCTCACAATTTTATATACTAATACTGCCAAGTTCAAGTATATCCATAAACTCCCTCCAAAATTAGCAGAACTGTTTCAGTAAACAACTTCTAGCAGGAAGGCTTTTTTTTTTTTTTTTTTTTTTTTTTTTTTTTTTTTTTGAGAAGAGCCATATATGCAAAGCCCAGATTTGGCAAATTTAATCTGACACAATGAATGTCCTTTCTGAAGGGCAGATTTTTTTCATGGAAAACTGAAAACCAGGAAGAGTTGAAGTACCACCTAGCTTTTGTGAAATTACTTTTGACTCAGGTTAATAAAAACAGTAGCCCAAAAGACAGTCCTAAGTGGATTGAGAGACAAGCTCATCAAGAGTCCGGTGACACTAGCATCTAACATTTAGGCTGAAGGTCAGTAAAGAAAAGTCACTACTGAGAAGTGTCAATAACAGAACACTTGAGTAATTGAGAAATTCCTTTGATCAAAGTTAAGGTACCTCTAATCAGTCACCCTCCTTCTCCAATAACAGGAGCTGTGATGGCAGTAAACCTGGATAGATACGTACCTGAGTAGTATTTACAATCTTGCTCTGTCAAACTAAGCACAGAAAACTGAAAAGACTCTGCCTGATAGATCGGTTAACTGTTGTTACCGAATAGATATAGACACAAATTCATATATATCTCTCCCCATAACAGTAGGTATGGGAAGCATGTCCTTCCTCTTTGGAAGGTGGAGGCAATGCCTAGGAAATCGATCTTCACCTGAAATCTTCCCTGATGCAAGAGCAGACAGACAGATGAAAGGAAAAGCAGCTCTGACTCCAGCCACTGTGTCTACCCTTATACCCCCTTGACAGGGTGTTAGAAGCTGTAACAATACACATAGGCAAGAGGCACCAAGACCTGCTGGCACTGGATTTGATGTAGCCATTTCAAGTGGGAATGCACTAACCACCTGTAAAAGTCAGTTGTATTTTCTTACAGTGGGTCATAGTACTTCAGAGCTTTCTCACTATTGAGAGCCTAACTTGTATACCTTAAAGCACCTGTCTAATTAAAGCAAAAGCTCTTTAACTTGCCAAAAAAAAGCATTAAGAGAACTGATCATCTTGGAACAACAATAAGAACAACTGAAGAAACCAGAAACCCCATCACTATTCCTCAAGTCACAGGGCCTTCAGAGCACAAAGATGCTAAGGATGTAAGTCAGTTAGAAACTTAAATACAGAGACTGGGCTTATCTAAGAAAAGACTTTCAGTATAAAAACAAGAAAAGAAGGATTTATAAAAACTGAACACCATGCCCTGCTTCTGAACGTAACAAATCTTTGTAAAGCAGAAAGAACCAATTCTCCAATGCAACAAGCAAGCTGACAATCTCTTCTTCCTCTACACATTTTAAATCTCTAGACAGCTGACATTAGCAGAATGTAGTTCAAAGCCATCCAGGAATACTTTGGCTATTTTCACAGCAAGGATGTAAATAACCTGTTGCTCTGCCACTTGTCAGTGCCATAGCAACAAACAGGGTCACAAAGAATACAAGTTCTGTAGACATATTTCATTACAAATGGGAAAAAAATAATTGCGAAGGGRTGGCTAAGGAAGATGGACGGAGGCCAGTAGTGAGCTACTAGCAAATCTGACCAGAGCATCTGCTGTCCAGAAGAGCAGCAACTTGGAGGACCCCTGGTTRAGTAAGATTCCAGTAGATTCCACCCCTTCAGCTCAATGTTTTACTGGCATGGAAATGGCTCAAATTGGGACAGTGTACATCAGATGCTGCTTGTGAAGCCTGTCGCAATCCAGTTCAACTGGGTTGCCTCAGTAAAGTTACAAAAAAATATTACAGTTTCTCCTCAGTAATCAGGAGGCACAACTTCCTTTATAAAAAGTCTGTAGTGAGTTAGGTCAGTGGTCCRAACACTTGGAGGATGACTCCGATCTTCTGCGGTGATGACGCAGTCAGAGCATATCACTTACATCTGCATATGACATGACCACGAGCGTGGTTTTAAGTAGTCCAGGAATGTAGGCTGAAAAATATGGACAGGCAGTGTGTTAGTCACAGGCAAATAGCACTTGCTGTGGTGCTAGCAAGGGCAATCAAACATTTTCATATCCTGCAACCCTGTTCCAACTCCACTTAGAGCCATGAGAGTAGCTACAGCCGCAAACAAGCTGTTCCCCTGTCATCCCCYTCACCCTCAGTTCTGAGGCACCAGCTGAACACTGTGTCGAGTAAAACGTTGTGTCAGGGAGATGGTCATATTTACAACWGCAAACTCTTAAAGTGAGATAAACTCAAACTGAAGTTTGATTCTCCTGAGAACAGCTTTGGGTAAGACTGAAATCAACTAGTACAGCAGGATTTTTTTTTTAAATGAAGAATAGAACTGAATATTAGAAAAGTGAGCTATAAGTTGTCCATTTGATTTTAGAATTACACTCTTATTTTTTTCTGCTTTATAAGCAAATCAACTCACTGCCACCCACACTAACCCTGGAACACACAACAGGCTCAGTTTTTGTGGGTACCTTAGAAAAGTTTCTCCTGACCTCGTTGGCCAAGCGCTGCTCTTCTATTCATGCAGTCTGAATGGCCTAACAATACTCTCAAGTAGTAGCTTATGTCCTCTCAGAGATGTGGGAAAAAACATCCTCAGTTTCAAGCAGTGGCATACCATTGGCATAGGAAGAGTGCTAGTGAAAGCAATTCTGCTAGACAAAGCTTTCCTAGAGTCTCCACAGTTTCTAGACTAAATACATCTTAATAAACTGACACAATATACTGTCAGAAAGGCTCATGCCATTTAATTCCTGCCCTGTTCCCATGGCAAGAATGGGAAAGCTACTTACATAGTCAGTTATCTCATAGAAAAGGTCAGTCACTCACATTTTCCAGAGGGCAGTACTGGCGGGCRTACCACTCCTGGCTATAGAGGCAAATGATGACACCTTGACCCAGGAAAAGGGACGTCCACATGATCACATTCCAGATGGGTCCTTTCCGACGGTCATTAAGGATGAAGTTGAAGACCACTGGGAAGAGGTTACATGAAAGGCAATATTCAGAAAAAAATCAAGATTAAAGAATCAAAGACCCACTGATACTGGGGGGCCTCTGCTCTTCCCACCAACATTACATCTCTGCCTTGAGCAGCACAAGGCTGTTTCAAAAGGCTAGTACAGCACACAAACTTGATACCTGGCAATACAGCAAATCCTACAAGTTGATCTGATGCTACCATCAGAATGCCATTGCCTGCTAAAAAGCTGGCAGAGCAGTCTCTGTTCAGGATCAGAATTGTTTGGGCTAGGCAGAGGATCAAGACATGTTGGCAGATATGTCCTAGAGTTCTAGCTAATTCATTCTAGCTCAGAACCCCAAATAAAATGCGAAGAGCTATAACTGGTAAGTAACTTAACTATTACAGCAAGTAGCCTGTAATAATTTGCCTCACACTGTGGCCTTAAGAAGGATACATGTCAGCAAGTTGGAAATCTTCAATTCAACTAAGGCTTAACAAAGAGGAAGTAGTGCTATTAAAATATGTACATTGTATGAACAGCAGTGTATCATATATAGCTTTCTCCTCCCCATCTATGGCCTGCTTGTCTCCTGAAGTCCCAAGCTTGCTAACCCAGTCTGTATATACTGAGCTACTTAGCTCAGTATACCATTCAGAGGGCTCATGCCCGTATTTCCTGGACAAGAAACAGTTCTGTGAGTCAAGTGCAAGTAACCTAATGGGACCAGTTGTCTTTTACATGCTACCTGAAGAGCAGAATGTATTGAGAACCACATTCATCACCCAACCCCCAATATCTACAACATTTGCACACACACTCTCAGGAACTTACTTCCAAAGCACATGAAGAGGCAAAAGAGAACTGGATAGAAGTAGCCAAAGCAGATACTCAGGACATATTCATGCACAGCAGCTGAGACAGTGAAGACAGACAGCATAGCTGCTGCTTTGAACTTCTTACCAAAAAACTGGAAGAGAAAAGACAGCCAAGGATAAGCTATTTTTCTGTGGTATAGTTTGCTCATTTCAACAATCATTTACCCGAGCTAAGAAAAGTCCGCTCCAACATGAAATGCTGTGCGCTTTCACTACACCTTAGATTTTTAAGCATTTATCTCCAGAGATCTTTCTGTTCTGCTGCATGAGTACTCACCTTGAGTCCACTCAGGAAATATCTATCGTAGTTCAGCAAAAACAGAGGAACAGGAGTTGAGACTGTTGAGTCAACTATCACTCTAAAGGCTAGGTTTCAGACCTCTTTTACACACACACACAGAGGACTTTAAACTGAACAGATACTCTAGGAGAGCTACCCACATCAGCATAGCTGAATCAGCTATGGACTTACCAGACAGCGATGCTGCTTTTGGACAAGTGCACTGCCTTGCCCAATAGTTAAATGTTTAAATAACCTTTACTTAACCTTGGACAACAGAAAGTGGTAGCCTACATCTTTAGATCACTAAGATAAGGCTTATGGGATATCACCATTACCATTGTAGCTGGAGAACAGACAAGATTTCAGATATACAAACATATATGACAATACAGATATACAAATATATTCTTCATTTGCCACAAGACCTACAAACTTCACCATGTTTGTGCTTATATAGCCTTCCCCTGCCTAAAACTCTTTGAGATGCCTCACCCCAAATCCATCCAGCTATTGGAGTTCACTGGCAAAGTCTGAGAGGTAAGAAATTGTAAGTTTTTAAACACCACTAAAGGAACTGCTTTTCCCTACTGCTAAAAAACCAATGGTTTGGATACTCCTTAGTACCAAACAGGTTTCTAGAAACAATCCCACTGGGACAGCAGCACATTTTTTTTTTAATAGAAAGACAAAAGGTAGATTAGATCTACTTTTATGTGCAAGCCACCGCAGAACATCACCAGCTCACAGCCATCCCAAGACACTGGAAGACAACAGCTACAAATTTCTTATTCATATTTCGTTAACTGTACTTACAAATCCCCACCACCATTTCTAGACAAGCTGATGTTGGAGGAAGGAAAGAAATGTCTTACTGTTTGGGAGAAAGAGGAGAAGTAAGTTTGCTTGTTACTCACCCAAAGGAAGTCTCTGTAGGCGTAGTAATAGAGCCAGTCATGCACTACCACGTTCCAGGTTCGGTAGTAGTTTGCATAGGAAGTGGAGTTCCACCAGTCCTGAAAGCATTCAATGAAGAGTAAATCTGAACAAGCATAATACATTCTAGAAGTCCTTTTGGGCATACCACAACATTGATCAAAGTAACACCAAACCAATATAACAAGCTATGCCATGAAACAGTGTGTTCCACTGCACTTCCAACATTTTACTCTGTACTATGTACAGTTTTATCTCAAACTGCAGTGGCTGATATGATAAAGGAAAAGGAGAGCACTAACAGGGCTATTAGACAGGTCTGGTGGCTGGTTCTGTTCATGTAAAGGTCACATGACCTTAGAAAAATTCAGACTRCTAAATAGGTCAATTCTCTTCTACAGCACAGCAATAAATTTAAACCCTAACAATATACAACAAGCAAAACTGAATGCTCCATTTGGTAAAACTATCTGYAGTTACCTTCTCTTTCCATTTCACTAGAGAAAGAAATTCTAGAAGCTTTACAAAGCTTGCTTCTCCTAGTATTTTCATTTGACTTAAGAGAAGGAAAAGCTGACACTGGATGGAATACTAATAACCTATAGCTTGTGTGTCCTACCTTGTAGAACATCCTATCGGCAAAGCGCAGCATCTCAGCAAATGCATTAAGCCAACAGTGAAGGAATGCAAAGAAAACCAGGAAGAGAATCAGTACACCTGGAAACATGGAAGAGAATGATTTTGTAGTGTTTTTGCTCGGGTATAATCAGGAATATGTAACAGTCAAGACTACTCTTAAACATACTGAAGTTGACAAGCTTTATGCCACCTATAAAAAAAAGTAAACACAATTCAATTTCTCACCACACAGGGTCACCCTTATACAGGGCAATTGCAAAGCTACCCCAGAGCCTCAAACCTGGCTATGAGAAGGCTATATTCAAACCTAGCCTTTCACTTTGCGCTGCTCATTCTGAAGTCTAGCACCACAACACCAAAGCCTCCCCACAAAACCTCCTTTGCTGAGCTTTGCCTGCTGCTTCCCTCGGGAAGGATTCCTCTTCTACTTCTGAACGGACAAAAAAAAAGGCACTGTTATCATTACTGTGTCTTATAACAAGCACTTCCTCTTCCTTCTGCCTCTTCCATAGTTGCACAGAGACTGCAAGTCCAGGCCTTACCTGGCAGAATAGAGTTGAAGATGCAGAGGACCAGTCCTCGAAGATTAAATGTTTCTTGACTACTGTTGCGAAACTGAGGAATGCAGAGCCTCACAAAGATGTAGTAGGCATAAAAAAGCGAACCAAGGACCTGGAACAAAAGAGCTTGGCTTCATAAGAGAAATGCACAATTAACACATCACACAGGTCCAGGAGGATAGAACAGCAGCTGCCAGTATAAGTCAAAGTATTTTATTTTACATTGTTACCAATAAGCTTCCAAAAGAGTACAAGTAGAAAGTAAACCACAACTATCTCTACAGCATGTTGATAGCAAAAAGCAAAGTCAACCACAGCAGTTTTAAGTTCCTCTTGATCCTATTCATTTAAACTACGATGCAAAAGATTTATGCCAATGCYAAGTTAAGTGTGGAAGGTATTTTGTGATCTAGGTCTGAGACAAGAATGGAAACAACTAAAAAGTTACTGTAGTTCAATTTAATGTTTGATCCCAGAAGAGATGTTAACAGGACAAACCACCTCAGAGCTTATTTGGCTAATGAACTGATCCTCCAGAAGTAGAGCTCAAAATGCAAGCCACTGCTATAAGTGACTGGGTGCTTGTAAGCCACCTGTGTGCTTTGCCATCCTCTTTTGTCAAAGGGCAAGTGGCCAAAGGTCCTTGCATGTTTTAGGTTTTTCATTTGTTTTTTGTTTTTTTTTAACAGTATGCATCATGTGAAAGCAAAGGCTTTGATCACCTTCTCAAAATTCAAAGAAAGTCATTATTTGGAAGCACATCTGCAAGAAGCTATTGAAGCTCATGTCCAGACAGGTTCTCTTTCAACCCTGAAGTGAAGATCAGGTCAGACTTAAGCTCAAATAAGTACCGAAGACTTGATTTCACGATTTCAGAACTGAAATCGTGGTCTGAAATTGATGGTCTGAACATCTGCAGATAATTAGTTGTGCCAATGTAGCACAAGAGTATAAAGATGGTCAGAGCATAGACATTGCTCTCCCGCCACTTTCCCCAAAATTAAGGGGTCTTTTCCTTATAGAATGGAGTCTGCCTAAGAATAGCTCAGTTAAGCACAGGGTTTTTTTGGACACATTCATTAATGCAGTAAGATGACCATGACTATTTTTAATCACTAAAAGGTATTCTTTTCTACTAAGTACACACCAAATAAAAAGCAATTCAGTGCAAAAGGCACAGTTGTTTAGCAACACAGTTTGGATTTCTGAAAATGCATTAGTCAGATAACTGCATTACTCACCTGTGCAAACTTGGTAGCTACATACCCCCATCTTATTGTGGGATTCCTAGGAAAAGCATACACAATGTCACATCTAAATATAGTCTCAGAGCAGCAAAAGCCTCCTTTCACATACTGGTTTTACTGCCCTATACCCTAAAGAACCCATTTTAAGAATTCGGAGGTTCTTGATCTGTTGATATTTTACAGGACATCTGCTCAAATTGCTCATTCCTCACTTTCAACTAAAGCAAGACAACTACAACAATTCTGTAAGTGGGAAAGTATCTTGAGAGCGGCATTATGCAATTACGTAGGAGGTGGTGATCCACCCAACACTGACATAAAGGATTGCTCACTTGACACACTCAAAGTGCAACAGAATTGTTCAGAAGAACACCTGGTCTTAAATGAGTCAACCTGCCTCCTCAAACTCAAGATGGGGCTGCTTACTAGTACCACATCAAACTCAACATGTAACCCTTCTGCAGGACTTCTGTATCACTCCTGCTATTCAGTAGCTAGTTCTTAATTTGTTTCACTTCAGTGTGCCTCCCAAAGGCACTGAAACTGTAAAGTTAGAATACTTAGTGAGTTTGCATGACCAAGTTCTGCAAAGAAACTTGTATTGCCCTTGTCAAATTACCAACTTAACTATATCTGAAAGCTCCAACTCAAATTGAACAGATCACATCCAGGGATGCTTAATGCTGGCTTCAGTTTTTAGACTACTTTAATGTTCCACTGATGTTGTTCACATTACCTGGGATAGTTGTCTCTATAGATGAGGGTGGGAGCAAAGAGGAAGTACAGGTACTGAGTAATTCGGGGAATAGGTACAGGGCCTGGAAGAAGTGGGAGGAAAAAAAAAAAAGAAAAAGGAAAACTTTGCAATACTGAATCTGTGCACTGAAAGGCCAGTCTCCCCAGTACTCTTTYACAACGTACCACCCATCTCACTTCAAAAAGATCAGTCTGGAATGAGAAGAGTGGGATATCCAGGAAAAGAAAAAAAAAAAACACAAGCTAAACTTACAGATTGAATTACTCACATGAAACAGTTTAAAAGTCAGGGTTACTGACAAGCAGAGTTGTGTTAACACCTTGATATCATATTTTCTCTCCACTCAGGGAAGAATGAAACTCTAAAGCCCATATCAACATGTGGGTTCATGTTCAGTTCTGACATGCCTTGCTGGAAGAGTTTCTGTGCTTCTAGAATTGTTACTTCAACTAGAACACTGAAGTGGATGGCAGAAAGTGTAGAGGCTGCCCTCCCACTGACAAGAGCAGGAAAAAGGGAAGTGCTGTTGAAGCAAGACTTCAGATTGATAGCTTAGACCTGAACAGAATCTGTCTCATTGTCTAATACCAAGTCAAAAGATTCAGGCTGAAATTCATGATGCAGAATGCCAGCCTAGACCCTCTTCAGATCCCCACCCACAAAGTCACCTACTCAAACATTGCCTTGAGCTGGCCACATGAATAAGAAAAGTAGCAGAGGGAATACAAGAGCTGTTTGCATCCAGCTGCAAGAAAAGTTACTCACTGGACTTCTCCTTCACACAGGACAAGACCCGGGGAACATTCTCTCGGACAAATGAATGAGCCTTCATAACAAGACGAACCTGTAAGATTGAGAGATTGAGATAGAATTTTAGGGTAACCCCTCTAAAATCTTGGTATCTTGCCAATTTTCCCCTTTTAAAAGGAAATCGCTGATTCCTCTGCCCACAAGCCTGTTTAGTTGACACATATTAGAACAGTGCAAGGGGAGAAATGCAGTAATAGTTATGACTCAGGAAAACCAAACATTTCATTTACTCATAGGACTGCAGTCAATGCAAGGAAACCAAATCAGGGAAACCAAATCAGGGCAAAAATCATTAACAAATTAACATCAACCTAAAATTGAAACAAACAAACAAAAATCAATCTATTCATTTCAATAGCCAGTTATGTTTTAAAGCCCTGAAACTGAGTCCTTGAGGTTAGATATATTCCAGTTACCACTATGTTGGAATAGGGTGATGCCACATACACATACAGTCTGCAATAGCTACACAAGGTTCTTTTGTTTTAAAACTGAAGAACCAAAACAGGGTCCTCAAGCCTGCACTCATCTCTGGCCAAACTTGTTGTCTTAACCTGATGCTTTGACAGGTCTTCCACGTGAACTCTCTCACCCTCCAAAAAAACAAAAAACAACCAAAAAAMCCCTCCACTCTCAGTAAAATTGTCACAGACTGCTGCTTCTTGGGAAGAGGAGAAAGAACAGTAACCACTTGCTGACTACAAGTGTCTTATTTTAGTTTTAGCAGAATGTTACATCTTCCTTTAAACTACGGCACAAAGGGTTCTTAAGCTTGTTTTTAAGCATTTAGCATCCACAAGACAGCTAGAAATAGATACAACTTCAGCCTTGAAGTATGTTCCGAAAACAATAATAAAGTCCTTCAACACCGGGTAAAAACAAGAATGGTTTCCAGGCCAAAACAAAATTTACTATTTACTCTCTCTCATTAGACCTGCCTCACAGAAGTCTGTCTTCACCTCAAAGCTTAGCTCGATCTAGAGCCCTGGCTTAAATTAATGAATATGAAAAAAAAAAAAAAAAAAAAAAAAAAAAAAACACCAGCACTTGTGACCCTTAGAGATCCTAAAGCGATCCTTTCCATTTGAAAGTAAATTTCACTGCATCCAAAGATACCAGGTAGAGACCTACCTGTTCCAGTATTACAATAAATCGGGAAGCCGGAGGCAGGGCATATGATAYAGCAACATAGGTCGGTCCAAGCCCAAGCCCAACTGTCTGGAAGAGCGTGAACAGCATCCCATAGAAGAGAGAGTGGATTACACRATGGGAGGAACTGCAGTAGCCCTGGGCCCATTGGAAGAAAAGACTGTACGGAACAATGACTGTGGCAGAGAACATGAACAGCCAAGTACAGAAAACAACAGGAAACTTTCCAAAAACAAAGACCAAGAGATCAAATCCCAGGACCAGCCTAGAAGACACAAAGAGAGACAACATTCAGTGTCCGTTGTTTCGTTAAGACACACTTCTACTCAACTTAATGGCTACAGAAGGCCAAGCTCCCAGATCCTAGTTTGACAGTTCAGTGAGGAGCCACTGTGACAGTTTTAGCTCAGAAGCAGAGGGCTGTCTGTTGCAGATTTAAGTGACCATCAGATAGCACATCAGAAGATAGAAGATGAAAGACTCAAGTCACCAGTGCTGTCAAGCACAGCTTATCTTCAAATCCTACAGGGCTTAAGCACATTAAGACCAGCATGTGCTTTAAAAGTGTGCTCAAGCTCATCCCTGATAAGAAGGAGCATGTGACTAAACAATCCACTGCTGAATCAGTCCAAAAAAGCTCCTGGGGAACACTTGTAGGACATCAGCTCATTCAAAGATTCAGTTTTTCCAGGAGTTTGAACACCTAAAGAGGCTTTCCCCTGACCCCTTAGGCACAGCGCATTTAATCATCCTACACTCAAGCCTGATGTAATCCTGTATGGTGAAAACTGCAGGCATTCCACATGGATTCAGTTTAGAAGTCACCCAAAAGCTTAGGGACATTAGATGGTCAGTCCAAATACCCAAGCAGTGTGCACCAGATAGTTCATTTCATTAATCAAAATTTTAAAAGGACTAGATATTTAACCAAATACAGCAACACAATTTGTTCCTGTGTAGAGGCTCAATTACAGATTGGATCCAAACTTTCAGATCTAGCTGAGAATATAGCTACTCTCCTCCCTGCTTCAGTAATTGCAAAGAACCTCTCCCTATTAGACGATTTTATAGAGGTAAATGCCTATTTTCCCCTCAATGCCCATACTACTACTAAGATAGTAGTCAGCTAAGTAATATTTAGTACTGCATCAGACAGTTTTAATACTTAGACAAAATGGGCAATTATAACCAAGACAGGTTTAGACACTAAAAATAAGATAATCAGCAAGACAAATATGTAATCCAACTTGTGTGCAGCAGATATTTTAAACAGTATCTTTCTGGCAAGCTGTAACAAGCAAGTGTTAAGAAAGCAGTCTTTCACAATATTGTTCAGAACCTGCTACCTGTAGAGTACAATGTCCTTGAGGTTTTCCTCAGGAAAAATAGGGCTCTATTTTTATTTAAGCACAAGCACAGTTCTCCAGAATTATTACTTCTAAACAGAGAAAGGACTGCCAAAGCATTTAAGTGTTTTTGTAAACATTGTCCTCCTTCAGTCAAAACAGGCAGTTGAAAGCTGCTGTTTCCCTAGTGGCACTTGCAGAACTAAAGTAGTCTATGTTCAAAGGCAACCCCTCCCTTATATCAGTCTTGCAATGAACTAAGCACGTGACCTAAGTGTACTGGCCACAGCACTCAAGGAATACATACACCTGCAGGATTTTGCAAATGCTTGGCTACCTGATTTGAAATTACCACTTTGCCGCAAAAGGCATTTCAGCATGCATTTTAAGCATGTCAATTCACCCACCCCCACTGCAATAGCATCCCAGGAAAGCATTTCCCCCTTCTTCCTTCACCATTCTGCAGTTTCATGTACCTCTGCTTCCTCAGAAGCACACACTTAGCAGTCCTGTCCCTTGCTTTTCCAAAAGCACTCTTACCTTCCTTCATCAATGAAGTCTACTAAAAGCGTGCTGAGGATGAAGACAATGAGAAGAGCGATGAACATGTGGTAGATTGTCCTGATGTGACTCACTTCAAACAGTTCACTAAGGGGGAAAARAGATTCAAATACCATCAGGTCATTGACATAGCACATCACACCTCCAGTATGTTAGCCTTACAAGCATTTCACAGTAAGGCAAGATATCACTGCCATCCCAATTCAAGAGACACAAAGTTAATGCACAACTCAGAAATCAGTCTCCATGCTTGCCACTTCCCTCAGTTTATCCACAAATAAAGAATAATTAGTCATCATCTCAGTGGAACTGAGATGCACTGTAACTAAGGTTCTCATTAGGAAAATCCTGCAAGTTGCAGTAGAAGCATGCTAGAAAGAAAAAGGTGATTAAACAGAAATTGGTCCACAGCAGTTTGAACATGAGAAAGAAAAAGGAAAAAGAAAAGGCTATTTTGCTAGCAAGAGGATATTTTGTTAGTTCTTCCACAGGGAAAAAAGTCAAATTAAGCTACTCACTCCAGCAGAGATTTCCTGGCTGTAAAGATCTTGCCATGTTCTGGAGGGGCTCTCAAAATCCTGCAAACAGAAAAGGCAAACATTCAAGACAAAAAAGGAAGTAAAGCTCCCAGGATATGTAACTTTGTTATAGGACAAACTTAAAACTGACTTACTTGGCTTTGTGTAGGTCTTTCTCTGAAGAAGAGAGGGAAGATGAAGAATCCAGGAGCGCTGATTTTGCTACCAAACTGTTCACAAACTCTGTGAAATGACTGTCTACTTCCTTCATGAAAGCTGGCTTCAATTGCTGATAGAATGGAAATAGCACAAGTTGTTTAAGCCTCCCATACGTTTCCGTAAGGGATTTATGCCAGGAGACAACAGGACAAGGCATCAAAACGCTCCTGTTCAACCTGCCAGCAGTTAGAGCCAACTTGGATAAGATCAGGGGCTTATCCTGACCTATTCACACACCTCAGGCCAGAGGACTTAGAACAATATTTATCTTCTCTATTAGATGCAATACAGAGCAGGAAAGTAAATACTCCAGCCTTCATATAAACATCTGGAGTGGCAGGTATTTTATGTATTTTATGGAGCCAAGAAAGTTTAGCTCAGCTTAATAACTGAGCTCCAGAAAACACTTCCCATGCTTAATCAGTCACACTATTAGCATAAAACCCAGTACAAACAAGATTTACACAGAGGCCAATCTAGTGTTACCGGGGAAAAATGGAAGGATCTAGTATTTAGTCTCAGAGCATGAAGGCTTAGAGAACTTCTCCTATACCCTAGGCAGAGTTTTTAAACAAGATGCATTTTGAACATTTTACCACGCGAGTTAGTTGTTTCTGTAGAAAGTGCAATACTGAGCTCTAAATAGCTATATACCCTTTCCTGCAGTACAAATTCTCATATTCTTTATATCAAAAATAGATGCCTGGGTGCAAATCTCAGAGCAAGCATTACACTTCCTACTAGAAAAAGCAGGTAATATGAATTTTCTCAAGAAAAAGAAAGCAACATGCACTCATTTTACGTCTTTAAGAACTTAGGGAATCTAAAGTTCAAGATCTGTCACTTAAGACAGTGATTTATAGGACTTTTGAGCATCTAGTTCTTCAATGTCAAACCCTCAGACACAGATTTCTTTTCCCAGAATTTGAGTCTGGTGATGAAGCATGACTGAAAGCTAACCCCTGAGTTCCTGAACCACGAGCTTTTCCAGAATGCTCTGACTGTCTAGTCATCTTCATCACAGGAGATAGTTAAGTTTCAAGAAAGGACTACAAACCCAGCAGCATGCTATGTTTTGTTTTCAGGCAAGTGTCTATTGGTGACATTTGTCTGGCCATCCTTTGACCTGGTATTTTCTCAGTTTCTCTCCAGATTCAAGGACCTTTTTTTAAAATGGTAACTATTTATTATTTATTTATTTATTATTTATTATCTAGTCTTCCTACTGATCAGCTGCTCAAAACATTATGTCCCTGATCACCTTTAAAATTTTTTACTGCTACCATTTTTTAATCTTTAAGGCTGATAAGGAACAAGAGAGAGAAACTCATTTTCAAGGAGAGAAAGAAAGCAGCAAAAAGTTGTGCGCAGAAATGATGCATTCTGAAAGGGCCATTTGTGGCACATGTTTCTTGTCAATAGGTGTTTATGGATCACTGCTGCACTTTTTTTTTTTTTTTTTTTGCTGAAGAGGAACAGGAATGAAGCCTAACGAAACAGGGAAAAACTAGACAACTGAAAACAGGAGCTTTTAGCTCTAAGCTGCAGTATTGATCTGGCTCTCAGAGATCCTTCCACAACTATGTTTTAAAAGTCTTGTTTTCACTGACTGACGCTGGTCATCGGTGACATAGCTCTCATTTTCCAGACATGCTCAGAATGATTTTTAAATGGTAGACTTCAAAACACTACACTAAGACCACCTCTTCTAACACAGCAGCTTTTAAACTAAAACACATGATAGACTCTTACAAGGTGCTACTGTCTAATATGTGGCAACAGCCAAGTGGGCAACGAGTTTAACTCTACAGCAACATATATAACAATCTGAAATAAAGCTACATGAAATCAGAAGACCCTGAAGTCAGTATGTATCAGAACTGTTTCTCCTGTTCCACAGCAGCCAGATCCAGAGACACTTCCCAAAAGAAAAGCTGCAGTAGAAGAAGGAATAGATTAATATTTAACTTAAACATTTTCCCCCTATTTGGCAGTTGCCAATGTAGAACAAACAAGCTTCACCAGTACTTAATGAAACAGCAGCTCTCAGTAGCTGGTTACTCTCAAAAATTGCTTTCCAAGGGGTAGTGAAGAGGATTATTTTTCTCCTGCAGTGACCATGTAGCTTTGTTCCCTTTAAACAGGAAAAAAATTAGAGTACTCTAGAACTACTACACCAATGCTTTCTCACACGATCTGAATTTACAACATGCACATATCCCTACCAAAAAAGCCATGTTGAAATTCCCATTCTTCTTGGAGCAAATTTCCACACCAAAAGAAGCACTACTCATTCCTAGCAAACCAGCTTTTTTTGTTTTGTCTCCCCCCTAGCTGGAAGCCCTGTCTTCAACCAAACGAACTGTCAGAGCTCAACAGATTTTCCTTAAACCAGTTCTTGGTCTTTAAGACTTTCCTCTTCCTAGCACAACCCTCAAGGTCTAACACCTACTTATTTGCATGTTTGGATGGGAGAGAAGGGGGGGAGGGAGCAGAGCTTAAACTGTCATTAGATTTAGTCAGATAAACCAGATTACAAACCCTATACTAACTGTAATACTGTACAACATATACCAGTATCCACTGCCTATCAAAAGGCTGTCATTTGAGCAACTGCTAGTGTACCCGTTAGCGCTTAATAAGCCACGTGTATTCCACTCAGAAGTGGAAGAAATAATACACCTCCCACCAGCTTTCACAATAGTAGCCTTGTTGTATGCTTCTCCAGTTCAGAGCACTTAACCAAGAGTTTCCTGAAGTATACTTAGTCTTTACAGACAAGGAATTGAGCAAATCCACTCAGCTGTCACAACTAAAGATAAACTGCTCATTCCAAGAAAAAGAGAGGCAAGTATGAAGAGAATGCTATGCCATAAAAAGCAGAAGCTGGCTATAAATGATCAGAAGTCAGAGGAAGTTGAGGCAAATATCCCTGCAACCTACCACTAAAGGAAAAGTTGCAAGAGTTCTCTAGTATTTTACTCGCTCTTTTGTTATATTTTAATAAAATACAACCATAATTAAAATATAGTAACTCTTTAGCTATATCTGTTAATAGTTATATACCTACCACCTGTGAAGGAGGGGAAAAAGACTAATACAGAAAAATCTCAAAGGTACAACATTTTTTCTGCCTTAAAAGCATTCATTCCCTAACTTGCATGGAGGATTGGGACAATTAGATGACTTCATCTTTATCATTGAAATCTCCACAGTAAAATGAAGCAAGAGTGTAGGACAATTTGCCCTGAAGAACACGTGTACTAAGAAACAATGGTTCGCATGGAGGGTGCGGTTCATCATTGGCTAACTTCACGTAATTTGGGCTTAAGCCATCTTCCCCACAACAGCCTGGAAAGGTGCACAAAATGCTTCTCATCTCAGCTAAGATAACAGCAGCTCTCAGACTCAAAATACATCAGAAATACCCAGCACTATTTTCCTTTAGGAAGGAAAATGTTGGTATTGCTCAGTGACAAAAAGAGTAGGCTCAAACTCAGGAAGGTCTTTTCAATCATTAAAAGAACAGAAGCTGTGGAATACCAGCTACATGCTGCCTTTTATTCAGTGGATAGCAGGACACCAAGCACTTTAAACATTAAATATGCATGCCGTCAGAGGGAGCAGGCTCAGCTGACAATCACATTGCCAGAGGTTAGCAGCAAGGAAAGTCCAGTTATTACAGGCCTCAAAGTTCTAATCTTTGGAGTTTAACCTTTTGGGGTTAAGTAAGATAAAACCGCAATTTGATAATATCAACTCTTTTGTGCAAGGTGAGAAAAGTAAGATGCAGAGGATGAAGAACAGGTGGTATTAAAAAAAAAAAATCACTGCTCTCACGCTGCCCATGGAAAGGAGAGTGTGTGTTCCAGAACTAGAGACTCTCCAAAAGATGTCCATAGGCAATTATCCCCCTTCTCTCCACCAACATCCATTAGAGTATATTTACCTCAGCTTCTGCTATTAGCTGCATTTTCCTTGTTATCACATGGTCCACATCAACTCGGCCTAAGGAAGGAAAGCAAATATTTAACAGTTGCATTTTCAATTATATGACTTGCATGACTGAAAACAAGCAGCACCGTGTGTAGCTCAGCCACCAATTTTTTCATAAATGCTTTTGACCTCTAATAAGGTTCCAATAAGTTCACAACTAAGCAGCAGGAAGTTCACAGACTATAAGCAAATATTTTAGACAACCATTCAGGATCACAGCATTGTAAGGCAGGGAACAGCTGATAACACATTGGACTTTTAAAGCTTTATTTTCCATCAGCAATTCTGCAAATCTTCAAGGTCTCTAAATATGTTCAGCCTTGAAACAACAACTAGAACAACCTCCAGAAGGTCATATGCAAGTGTGCTGATCTTTTATCAGGGCTTTATCTTATGCACAGTGAACTAGACATAAGATTAGGTTGTCTGGAGGACTTTGCATTGCCAACAGACAAGGTGGTCAGTCATGACTATCTGTACAAATAGAGCAAGTTATCAGCTCYGAAGACAGGCAGAACAGTGAGTTGGAATACTAGCCCATACTGAAACCTGACTACTCCCACTCCTTTCATCCACTAGACTTTGGTCTGACTGTATTTCTCACTGATTTATCACTTAAGCAAACAGAATCAGGTCTAATTATGTCATGAACATTGTCTGATTTTTGTCATTACCAATATCTTTGGCTGATAATTCAAATCTCAAAAATCCACTTGTCTTTTGCCTAAAGAACTATACACATCTGACATGCCTGTGTTACATACAGAGGAACACCACACAGAAAGGAAATCACCATTTCATACAAGTAGTGTTGTAAGACCATCTTTGTCTGCTATGGTTGCACACTGCTGATAAACCACCGGCATTTTACTTCACCAAAAAACAAGAACTAAAATAGAGAAAACAGTTACTTAACATAGAGGTTCTGGCATATGAAGAAAAAYGACTAACAACAATATCTACTGCCTAAAATACTGGTTAGTGTGAAGATACTACCTTTATCAGTAAACCTTGTCTTTTGTGTGTCCTTCAGCAATTATAGCCACAGTACCTTACATAGTAACTCATAGTTAGTATTGCAACTTCTATATTCAGTTTCTAAGATAACATTGCCATGTTTAGAAGAGATGCTACAAACTGAATTTCTGTATAACATTTCAGTAAAGCCCAAATTACTAGATTTGCAGTTTAGGTAGAGGTGCCAAYGTTGTACTGCTACGTAACCAGAAAACAAATACATAAAATATCACAGTTCATAATGTAGCCTCGTTGTCCCTGCCCTGCTTTTATGCGCACAAGTTACACAGACCGTCCAGTGCTATTCCAAACAGAAGAAAGTGCTTCTGTGATGCAAACTAGTCTGAAGGTGCTCGTATGAGCTGCTAGTTATAAAAGGTATAGATAGACCTGCTGCAGCAACGACTTCAATTCTAATACTGTAAGAGTTATGTGAAACAGGAGAAACTAATCAAGCCGTGCTCAGTTATCACAACACCTAGCACTGACAGCATTAGTCTGACCTCCCCCCACTTCATATCAAGCAGTAACATCAGTTTTTGTCTGCAAAAACTGCTACACAAGCTCAAGCTATAGACTTAAAGATGGGCCAGTGGCAATAACCCATTTCTTAGCAACCTTGTGGTGCAGCAATAAACACAAGAATTACTAACACCATGGATTTTTGTATGTGTGGCTGCATACAAAGATCCAAAAAAAAAAAAAAAATCCTGGTTGCTAAGTATCTCATCTCCGCAGCAAAAAATTACCTGAGCATTTAAGCTTATCACATTGTTACACTTGCTGAATGAAAGCAGTTCATGGAAAGTGATTCAAAAGAGTGTAAGAGGCTGCTAGAGAATCCTTCCTCCCACTCAGCCTGTGCACTTTGCTGGAATCAAATTGGGATTCCTCCCTCCCCACCTCACCAAAACCAAGCTTTTCCATGAGCAGAACTGTTCTGTATGTATCAACAGCTCTACTCCCCGACTTCAGAACCATGTTAATACCTCATTATTACTGCAGCAAGAACCACCATGTGCTTATCTGCTAGCCAGCAGCACAGAGCTGTTAGAGCATGCTATCCTCTCCTGAAAAAGGTAGGAAATCTTTCTTTGACCCGGCTGCCAATCTCCAAGACCTTATCAAGTTTGCCTCAAGTTGTTCAGTGCCAAAGACAACAGGACACATGAGAATGAGGACTGTGCTACTTCCTGTATAAGCTAAGCTACAAGCAAATAGCTCTAGCTTTGACCATATACTTCCTGCCACATCTTGCATTTGAAGCCTTAGTTACTGCAACTATCCAGGAGTGATTTCCAGTTTGGAAATAAAACATTCTTTTTGACTTAAAAGATGGACATAATTTTACAGATACCCAAAGTATACCTCTGATTGCGCAGGAAAGGTCTGTCATGCTCATGCTGCAATTGCTAAATCATGCACAGCGTTCCTTCTGTCACTCCACCCACTCACACACTAATGTGCACAGACTACACAGGCTAAAAACATACCAAGGTTCAAAAAGGCTTTACATCAAGATCTGAACTTCCTTAGTGTACTCATGTAACAAACCAAGTAAAATAACGTGTAAGCTCAGTTGCCTCTTATCCAAGTTAAGAGGTCTCCTGAAAAAGAGAAGAACCACCCTGAACAAGTCATTCTGCTGCCTAGCACTGCCCAATAAACTCACACCAAGTCACCAGACAGGAAACAGAAGCTGTAATYCATCCTCTTTCCAAGTCATTCATCTTCTATTGTGCAAGCTACCACTTAATCTCAAAGAACATTCAAAAAAGGAATCACATGGTTTTGAGTCTAAAAGGAGTTGGGCACTAACAGAAATCTGAATCTTTGTTTTTCCTTTGACACTGAAAAATGAAAGCTGGCTCCCCCTATATCACTCTGGGATTGCAGCATTAGTACAAGAATTGGACTCGAGGTTGCACAGGACAAACAAGTATATCTTAACATTTAAAGCAAGGTGGAGTATATCTTAAGAGAAGAAATAATTTAAAACTTGTAAGAAGAAAGTCTCCTTTGAAGATTATTATGAAATAGTAGCAAATTCCACAAGAGACTGAAACAGAATTTGCTTTAAAAGAGCTCTGCTACACAGAAAGAAGTTTCATTTTAAAGGGAACTGTCCTCCCTTCCTAATAGAAGGGGCACTGATAAGAACTTTTTCTACCTGACCACTTATCTTGGGCTTGTGGAAACAGATTCTTGCAAGATCTGTGACACCTCTGCACCCCCTCTTCCCCAAATTCAAAGCAGACTCAAAAAYCAGAAGAACAAATAAGAAATTTGGAAGTAAGCTTATAGCCTAGTTCCTAAGGCAACAAAAAAGATCACCTGAAAATTGAGCAAGGTTTTTACTGTTAAAAATTTTAGAAAAGTAGTTTCACAAGAAATTTTACATACGACCTTTTCCAAAGAGTCTCATTTCCCCTTTTTCAAGCTATTCTTATACATGACTACAGAATCATCCCATTCATATGATGTTAGCACTGCAGCTTAGGATCAAAAAAAAAAAAAAAAAAAGAGAGACTCTAATCCAGCACTCTACTGAACAAGCTTTACAAAATGAACTGTGTTAAAAACCAGTCAAAAATTTTGCTTAACCACTAAGTCTGAAACTACAGCCAGAGGCACAAATGGGAATAAATCATTTGAATAAAGGCAGGGTTTTTAATGCAGTATCACTGTTTCAGCTTGTAATGACTTCAGCARCCACAGGAGCTGCCTGCAGTTCAGCACTCTGAGCCATTCCCAGTCCAATTGGGACAGCTTTGTGGCAGCACATTTGTTATCAAGCAGTTAGGATAATCCAGAGAGACTGTTGCTGCCTAAATCACTGAAGAGCATTCATGACAAAATGTCTCCCTGCAGAAAAACTAAGGAAGGCACATGAAGAACAAGCTACAGTTTATTGCCACCTGTACTTCAAGAAAGTTATCTCCCAGGTAGATTGAACAACCAATCACACCAGAAAAGACTGTGCTAGACAGTCACTCACAGTTCAGAAGGATTTTCCCTTAATGTTTACAATGAGATCCTGAAACTAATATCTTGGTAAGTCCCAGCTACAAAGCGATACTTTTGTATTTGGTATTGCCCCTACCCTAAAAGGGTTTAAAAATACTATTGTTAACCATTCCTGACTGGGCATCTTACTACTAATTACTAATTTCCTATTACTGTCTGATACCAAAGCTTCTCTAACCACTGAGGATGTTATCTGAAGGACAGCTATGTTAAAGCCACCCTAGTGAAAGTCTACTGCAAAGAGGGAAGCTTTTCCATATCCACTACAATACAACACATTATTAGTTTGATGCAAGTAAGCCTTACTCTGAGTTATGCTAATTTGTTTGGCCAGTCAGCAAATAAGGCAAGTCATGACTGGACTGACTCCACAGTTCAGCTGATCTGCTTAAAGAACACAAAGGCCATATGATCTATGTCATTGCGAYGCAATCTGGCAAGGAATTCAGTTCAGGAGTCAAGCCTGCAGGAACACAGCACCCGAACAGACTCTACCCCAGCAGAAGGAAACACTAGCATTTTCCAATTTGTAAAAAGCCAGCATGGCCTTGGGCTTTCTACATGGACCTCTTCAGCCTTTACCAAACCCATGTGTTGCAAACCAGGAAAGAGTCTAAAATTACCAGAATCCACTTAAGATTAGAAATGACAACTCTGATTCATCCCCTTGAAACATATCTAAGAAACCTCAACTCAAACAACTTAATTCCAAATTTATTAATCTGCAAGAAGTGGCCTGTACAAGTCACCCTTGTTGCCGCAGGTCAGACTGCAAACATTAAACAGCTTTCTAAATTGCTCCCTTCATGAACTTTTGCACACAGAATGGTCAGTGGCAACCCCATAGCTAATAATGACCCATTTCAAGATCAGCTTCACCAAACAGGCTTACTTTAGCAAAGATATGCTACAAAACTTGTTTGCAGATCAGCCAGACTTGCAGACCTTTTCTGATTTCTTGGGATATAAGGGCAGACCCTACAACCATAATTTTGCTATTTTGAGGGGTCTAATCAWAGCATTCTTGAAGCTCTCTAAGGCATGTTGAAGACCTATGTCTTCTCTAACTTTTCACACCTTTCCAGCTAGTTTCTACTGCAGTAAGGCTTTTCTTCCACCAGCATTATCATCAGTATCTCACTAGGCAAACAGTTTTAGATTCATTTACAAATTTTCAACTGAAAACAGAGAGGACTACTTTTATTAAGGATGCCCTCAACAGGGCTCTCAACAGGGGATTATCGCGGCCTAGATGCATCACTTGTTGACTCCATGTCAGTACAAAATTAGTTATTCAAATGACATTGGAGCCAATTCAATAGAGGGAAAAAAAAAAAAGGAGGTAATGAGCCTAAAGTTCAGCTATTCTGTGGGAGCAAAATTATAGGCTGAATCATTCCAAGATAAACACAAAGACAGCAGAATCCTTCTGGCAATCTCAAAACTACGAACATTTCTACCTCACTATAAACGTGGAAAAACCTAAAGACAAACTGTTCAGTCATATAACTTGGCAAGTAGTGAGATCATTTCCAGCAACACTGATGGAACAAGGAAAAAAATTGCTATACGGATAGAAGAACCAGAAACTTTTATCTAAAGCCAATATACAGATTSTAATTATGCTTCCAAACAAGTTCAGGTCAGTCAATGCATATTAGTTTTAAACAGGAGATGGATAACTGGCCTAGAGGTCTCTGTAAGGAATTCATGCACTTCTGGAAACAAACGACTCAGCCTCTGAAACAAACTCAAGTTTAAAAGCAGATTCTGTGCATTAATCAGAAGACTCAAGGATGGAAAAAATTACAGTAGTAGTTTAGCTTTTCTGCAGGAAGAATTGCCACAAAGATGCTACTTGCATACAACTTATAGTTATTATGGTCTCTAACCTGTCTGGAATCCCTTGATTGCAATAAACATGCATCTTGTTCAAAATTCTGCACAGCACCCAGTATTAAAATGTCACAGTGTACGTATGATGTTGCCAGACATATCAAACCACAAAAGGCAGCTCGAGACTAATACCAAGGCTAAGGCCTGAGAAAAAAAAGCTATTCACAAGTGAATGGCTAACACAAAAGAAACCATTCTCCTGAGAAATTCTTCCACCTGAGCTGTTCTTTCAGAGAAAGCCCTATTACTGGTATAAACATACCGTACAACATTAAGAGGCCACATACTCAGGACACGAGTGCTTTCCTTAACTTTTGAAACCTTACCAGTTTGTGTCAGAGCCGACAACCTAATCCCACCATGCATACAAACTTCTAGCCAAAGGGATACATCTTCCTCATGTTCTATGACGTGGTCAGGCATCAGAGACTGACTCCTGTCTCCTACCTGCTGTGGCACTCATACTGCTCCTATCACTGTGTCAAGTGAAGCATCTGCAGAAACTGGTAACACTACTGAGTCTTCATGACACTTCTGAGTTGACAGCAAAGTTCAGAGACAGAGACTCCAAACTCAACTAAAGAGGAGTCCTCTCAGCTTTCCTTGTTATCCTTTACAGCAGTTTGGACTGTATTAAAATGTACAGCTTCACACTTAGTCCCAGACAGGCTCAGATGTAACATGTCAGTCTAAAATGATACCCAAAAATGAGTACTTAGACAAATGTTTCAGTTCCAACCCCAGGGCCAGCCTGCTCAAAATGCTGCTGGTCTTTTTGTCAACTTAAGCCTCAGAAAAAGGGAAATTAAGAAAAGGGACATGGTAACTTGTCAGCATTTCATAAAAACACAGGGGTCTGCCCAAACTCAAACTGCAGGATTATGGCTCTAACATACCCATGCACCTTAGCTTTGCAAAATAATCAAGAGCCCTAATATTACAGCAAAACCCACCAGGCATACGTGTACAGATGAGAGTTTAGTACATATTCAAGAGGTCTGCCCCAGAACACTTACTTGCTCTCAACCCACACTATCTTACCTACAGTGGTACTGTCACATTTCAGAGGGATTAAAAATGAAAAGGCTTATAAAATGAGCATGCTCATYTACAATGCTCACTAGCACAGAAAGCTGTGCCTTTATCACAGCTATATTCATTCTTCATCCACAAGCCAGCAAGAACTCGATCTATCTGTAAGTTAAGATGTTTCCACAGATAATGAAGTAGAAGACTGTTTCTAATCCCATAACTCCTTTTCCAGTCACCACTACCTCCCTGCAAGTTTAACACCACCATGACTGGAAGTCACATTTGACTGGCATAAAATGTTGGCATCACCAAAACCTTAGAATCTCATTCTATAAACTTCATGCAATAGTTTTCCCTCCAACATATTTTTGTAAGAAACATGACTCCTCCTAAAGGGCACAGTATAACTCACAAGTCTGAGACTATTGGTGTCCATAGAACACACACAGGCAAAACCTAAACTCCCATACAATTTCCCTGCAAATCAAGGAACATAAAATATATGGCAGCAATCACCCCACAAAACCAATTCAAGCCACATAACCTAATATTATGGCCACATCAAAGGTAAATACAAATTCAATTGTTTTTGTATTACACTTTGGTAAACAAGRTTGAGAACAGGTAGGGGTTACTTGGACAGTAACATAAGGCACGTTAGACACTCTGTGTCAGCCCTACAAGCACCAAGGACAATTCTTTGTGGCAGCCTGCCATCTCCCACAAACACACACACTTTGTCTGATACGAGTCTTCAGGAACACACAYACACAAAGCCTATGTGGAAGGAAGAAGTCCCCAGAAGAAGGGTCCCCCAGGAGCTGAAAGAAAAGAGTCAAGACAYATTTACACCATTTATAGCTTTAAAGCCTTTCCTCCCCATCTCACACATTTTTGTGATAATTAACCATTTTACTCCAGATCCCTGCAAACACTGCAGTCCATAGCCCCCAAGGCAGGCTTCTGCAGAACAGCACTCCAGTCAACCTGAATCTGCTGAGAAATGCAGTTGGTACACAGAGAGCTCCACCTTGGAACCAGTCTAAGAGCAGAATAACTGAAACAGAGTAAAGGGGCAAGAGCCATGAGCTGGGAAGGAGACTTTAGGGGAGATCAGGTGTCACAGATAGAACTATCCCTGAATGAGAAAAATCTCACCATTGCTTGCATTTTGGAATGATCTCTCGCCCTCAGCTCTCTGCATTTCTTCATTCTCAGAGGTCCTGTAGGTCATAGTGGAGCCAGACTGGCGTTTTCTTACACAGTCTTCACCTGCCATTGTCACCTAGTGGAACAGAAAAGGACAGGAAATTAGTAATGAAGAAGAAACTCTTTTTTWAAAAAACACTGATTAAGAACAGATTTACAAAGCCTTCTTCATCCTAAAGTTAGATTTTCTTCCTTCCATTACAAATGCAAAGCAAGGGTAGGGGAAAACAAACATATATGTATATCAGCCATTTATTGTGTATCACTCTCCCTCCCTACTTTTTCCCCTACTGCAAGTTCTAAAGGAGCAAAGTAACCAAGCAAGTTCCCCTGTGATTACCACAATAAACAGCCCTGCTACCCTCTGCAAACCTTCTAAGTAAGTATTTAAAGTAATCTAATTCTTTGCAGAATCCTAAAGGCCAAAAAAGCCCTTGCAAATGCCTTTMGATAGTTCACCTGACAGCAAAAATGGTCTTGCAAGAGATCTGGCATGTTTGCTTTGCAGAATCACCCACAAGATTTCATGTGAGTCAAGTCCCTTCCTGTCAAGCCTTGAGTTCTACTGAAAAAGCAGCTTCCTCAATAGATCTTTGTACTCCATTTGGCCTACAAATCAGGGAAAAGCAGGAAGAGAGAATCAGGTTTGAAGTACACTACATTCAACAACAAAGGTCACAGCTGAGGACAGAACTGTTAGCAGTGAACAGTTGAACTACCAGAGTTAGGCTGAAAATACAGTGGGGGGAAGGATGCTTTCAGATTCTGATCTGGTCAAAGTGACACTCCAGCATACACTCCACTAAAGACAACTCAGGAGACTCTCAGGTGTAGCTAGAATCAGGGACAATTATCAGAACTAGGCTTCTAGAATACTGCACAGGCATAAAAGTAGTTACATTTACAACTAATGTTTCTCTTCTACGATACACTTTTCACACYGGTGCAAACTCTTTAACAGACATGCATTTTGTTGTTAGAAAACAGAATAAACACACTAGCACAGATAGGTCATTAGAGACAGGCAAGGAAAATTCACACACCTGGAGAAAAAAACTAGAATAGACAGAATATAATTATTTAAGGTCTGGTTTATTCAAAATACTGAGACTGTCATTTCTGCAAAAGGGAAACAGGACTTCTGAGATCACATGCTGTCATGACCTCAGCTTCCTGCGTTTGTCCCTCTAGCAGAACCATCTCCTACCCTCCTTTTGAGCACTACAAAATACAGGAAAAAAAAATCTGCAATACCAAACAGCAAATCACTAACTTGATCTTCAACATTGTTTCTCGCAGCACAGTGCCTATCCTCATCCTGTCTTAAAAAATCGCAGCCAGGTCAAGAAGTTATTAAACAGAGACCATAAAAGTGACAAACTTTCCAGCTGACAGCTCACGCTGTCATAATTTTCATAAAGTAGAATACATTTTTACTCATACTCTTCAGAATAGAAAAGAACCAGGCATGAATATGCTAAATCTTCCTATAGCAAGTATGCTCACTAGCAYAGAAAGCTAGTTCAGAGACCATAATCTACTTCTACCAGCTCTGTCAGTAGCTATTGCTACCACCCTCTTAAATAACCCTCTTAGCTTTAAATGCAACACAGTCACCACCATGAAGACCTTGCACTTTCCACCTCACACTTTTCTATACAGTTCCACGTACAGATGTCAGCATGAAGAATTATTTTGCCCACCGGGGGCTTACAACTGTAAGGAGACTCTGGACAGGCAGAAATTTCAATTCTTCTCTCTTACACATTTAAGATGCCCCAAATCCTATCACACAGTACAGGTGATCAAATAGCAGGGTGTATGTGGGCCACTAGAGAGCCTCTCCAATGCCTGCTGCTTGAAGTTAAATAAATTGTTCTTGTGAGCCACATCCCACCTTAAAAGGCACCCGCTTCCCAGCTCTAACAGAGGACTAAGAGTTTGTTTCTTTTCTCAACATGCTCTCCACTCGTTCTGAGGGGTAATAAAGATATTCCTTCCTCTCCAGTGCAGCTGTGGGAGTGGTTACAGTACCTGACTGAAAGGTTAAGAGAAAGAAATTAAAGAGATTCAGGATGGAAGAAGGAAGAACCATGTGTGGAATAGAGTTAAGTCATGAAGTTAAAGAGTTGCTATTGTAACTGAACTTTATGACTTTTAAAATTGTAACAAAACAACTCAGTTCAGATGGCTGACTGATCAGAACATAGCCTTTTTGGCAAAGCAGCAAGAATTGCATTGGGGAGTCTAGAAAGACACATTTTCCTTGTGCAGTTGCCATATGAAAAGAGGTATAACATCACAATAAGTAAGCATCTACCAGCACACCAGTCTTTAAAGAGGACATCAGATCTTCCCCCTAACCCCTGCTAGAGCCAAATCAATCCCAACAGAGTGCCAGGATAAGTCTGAAGTGTTCGCCATCTTCTTCACAGAAGAAAGCATCTCCCTGCAGTTTGAAAACACTCCTTTCACCCCACTCTGAGCACTTGTTGTGTATCTGGAATCACAAACACATCCCATTAGCAGGCTTCCCAGCAGAAATGCACCAATTTTATAGCTATTCTGACCATATTATAACACTCGTAAACCAAGTTTCTCCTCTTTGCCTTTCAAAAGGCTGCTACTTAAAAATATGCCTTAGGAGGAAAGCAACACCCTGCAGGAAGTACACCTTCACGTTTCAGAGAGTGTAGCAACACAGTCRGGGCACATCTTCTAGTTCCCATAAAGTTTATGCTAAATAACAAGCTCACGCCAAACACCTTTGAGCATCCCGCAGGTYTTCCCTTTGCCTTTAGGCACAGCTTTAATTAAGAGAAGCGCTGCCGCAGCAGGAGAACTCTTCCCGCGCTGCAGCGGTACCGGAGCAGAGCTGTCTCTCCACAGCTGGCCGCAACACGCAAACCCCGCAGGAGGAAGCC
>NW_028185606.1:34000-49282 GCF_003343005.1 Rhea americana
GGGGCGGCCGCCGGTCCCACCCGCTCCCGCCGCCGCCCGCCTCCCCCCAGCCCTCTTGAGGCCTCTTACAGATGGAGAGCAGTACCTAACCCTAGAGACGGGGGACGGTCCTGGCTAAAACCACAGCAGACCCCCGCATCCTCCCCGCCACCCCCCAAGCCCCTCCGCGGCGCGCGGAAAGCTTGTTTCAAAGACCCGGGAGGACACTCGGTCAAGGCTGGGAGGCCGAGGGGAGCTGCAGCTCCGTGTGTCCTCGTCCTTTGGAAGGAACACAGCGGTTGCTCAACAAGTGCTTCACCCGGCCTCCGGGGATTTCGTACACGTGCCTGTCCCTGGTTGTGAAATTCCAGCAGCTTCACAGAGCCGAGGATAAAACTGAGGATGACTATTTCTGAAGGGGAGTAGAACTGGAGCGCCTGCCAGTTCGAGTAGCACCAACAGTTATCTGCGCCAGGGGATAAATAATCACAGAAGTTTTCCCCCAGGGACTCCGAGCTCTTGGAGGAAATGTTTCCTGTGAAGGAGCAAAGTTGGCGGTCCCCAGAGCAGGAGCCCAGAAAGGGACCTCACAGGAGAGGTCTCATCCCAGGCTCAGCCTGTCACCTGCGGTGTCAAAAAACTGGGTGAAGGGCTCAGGTTTGCGCTCTGGTTCCTGTCCTTGTCCGGGAAGGGACAAGCACGTGACAGACCGTGAGTCACTGGAACACTCAGCAGCAAACAAACTCTAGTAACCTTTGGGGAGCTGCGTTTCACAAGTGGAAACGGGAGGGTATTCCCGAAACAGGGAGAACCAACTCACTCATTTTCTACCAGCAGGCATGTGTCTTCCCCATCTTTGCACGACTTCCCTGGGCTATGCACCCTACTTCTGTAGATACATCTCCGGAGGTTGTCTCAAAGCTACGACCTGCTTTTAGAATATTTCACCGTTTCTGTCACGCTTCACGTTATCAGTCCTGTTCTCTGCTGATAAAAACAAATTTGTTTTGACCAACACATACCCGAGAAACACTTTTTTAAATGTTTAACTCTGCTGGGGCTCTTTGGACTTTTTAAAAAAATAGTCTTTGGGGACACTGAGCAGAGCCACTGAGTGAAAAGTTAGAGAGAGATTCAGGTTTGCAATATTAATCCACCACCCATCTTTCACATGGCTTAGTATGAGAGCTCCTGTAAACATTAAAAGCCAAAGCCTATCATTGCTAACACGCAAGCAGCCCCGTGGATGATACCACTGGGAATTTTCACATAACTGACTGCTGCAAGCCCATTTTAACACATTTCTTAGAGCTACCCTAAAGTCAGGCTATACATGATCACTGATGCTGAAAATGCTGCACCAGCCATCTACACTGAAGTGTCTGGTGGTGCCAACATGAGCTGCCTGAGCAAGTGAAAAAGAAAAAAATAAAAGCTCCAGAAGTTCCCTAAATATGCGCTGTTCGTGAAACTGTTTCATCAAATAAGTAAAACACTAACTCTGGATGGAGATGCCTTTAACAGAAAGAAAAGCAAACATAACCTTCCGAGCTAATGAATTTGTTTTTCTTATTCTGCACATAAAGAAGCAAGAGACAGGTGCCATCACATTTTATTAGCATCTCTTAAAAAAACCTCCTCCGGTTACATCATTAACTCTGCTTCTCGCCCATGTGCTTATGATGGTGATTTGTCCAGGAGTGTTATTTCACCTTCATCCTGCTAGCTGCATTGCTCAAYGATTGCCTAACCACCGTTGCTCTCCCATCCGAATCGCTGCAGGGTCATTTCCATGTGTTGACATGGGAAGCCGTGTCCTGACACTGCAGCCGTTTGCTTATGCTTTGCTCGCTCTCGCCTCACCTGGCACCGGGCAGCCACTCCTGCCTCTTCGATTTCTGCCGCTTGTCTCCGGTTCTCTTTTCTTTTTCTTTTTCCCTGATTCTGTGTGCACGTTCTGTACCAGCACTTAGACTGCTGATGCACTGGACGCTGGATGTGTCTGCCTTAAACCTAYCAGCTAAGAGGGAGCATAAAGAAAAGCCGTTGTATTTATTATGTTCTGCCTGGGGTGGATGGATACACCCGCGTCATGTCTGGGAAGGGTCCGTGCAGCCGAGTAGGGGCAGCACGCGAGGCAGCAGCACGGCCTGTATCGGCCGGTGTTAGAGAGGTGGGGACCGCGACGGGGGGAGGCAAAGGGTTAAGGCTTTCACATCCCCACTGGAAAATCTGTGCCTCATCCTGTTCCTTTCTGCCATTCTTGGCACTGTTGCAAAAGAGATGTGATTAACGCTGCCTATTTTTAATTCTATGTAACTCAGATTTACTTTCTATTTTAGGATTTTTGGTTTCAGTTGTCTCAGGTACTAAGTAGCTGTGGTGCTTTCTGATGCCTGCATTTATTGCCGCTGATTTTAACTAGAATGACTCATTCCTTTATAACTTCTATCTGGCCTTTATAGTCAGTTATCCAAGAGCTTCAATACTTCCACATATTTTAATATAGTGTAGTATTTCCTAAAATATACTGCTTAAAAGTACAGTTTATAATTTCTCATTAATGGAAACAAATGCATGCACCATAGCAATGTCCTACTGTATTAATGAAAGAGCTCCCTCAAGTGGTACAAAATGTTGTACACCTCCACCTTTCTTTGAAGTCAATTTTTAACCTTTTAATCTAACACTAATAAAATGCCAGTAAAATTAAATGTATAATGCAAAACTGGCTATAAATGTAGCAATGAATGAGCTTCCATCTTCCCACAACCAGAAAAAATGTCACTAAGACTGAGATCAAAACTCAAGCAGCCAACTGCTGCTGTTAAAAATGACATTTAAGAAACTGTAGAAGATTTCAGACTGATCAGTAATGCATGAATGAATTTTGGCAAGGAGACCTAAAACTAGCTCCAGCAGATATCAGGTTRTTGAGGATGTCTGATGTGTTTATAAATCTTAAAGATTATTTTTTAAAGCTCAGGTTCAAGTTTTCACAGTTCCTACTATCACCATATCAAGATTTTGCATGTAATTACCCTTGCTCCTCTTTACTTTGCATGAGGCATACAGTTTTCAAAATATTTGGTGACAGAGACTGAGCTTAGCAGACTTCTGGGATAAGAAAGAAGCAGCAGGAATCAAACTCAGACTTCACAGAGTAATTCCTCGCGCAGTTACGTTCCAAGCAATAAAGTCACGGCATTTTTGCTGGAAGATGGAACAATCAGAAAGAAACAAGTTTATTTCTTTCAGCAGAGGGCAGTGGTATCCTTACTGGAGCATCACGCCACTTCTTGCTCCTGGACTGAAATCCTTCCTTAACCCTGCTGCCACCAGCAGGTTGCTGGCTTCCACTCAGACCTCAGCAAATCACGGGTTGAGCTTTTTCATCTGACCAAGCAGGAGACACATCAGCCAACTTCATTGCTGTGATTCCATTGCTCAAGTATGAAAGGGGAAAATCTGCGTTATTTTCTGAGGGGCAAATAATTTTCTTTTTCCCTACCATTTTCGAAGTAATCACATTAATCTTGCCAACTGGGGTGGTGTAATAGCAGGGTTTTTTTTTTTTTAATGAGGAGGTTATTTCTTCAGTATAGTTAAAAAGGAGACCCTCCTAACCTGCTAAACAGCAAATTAGGAAAGATATTGAATCTGTATTAGATATAATTACCAGGTAACACATAAAACACAGCTTAGCTGTGTTTTCTGAAACTGTTCTTTACTTTCCATAATAAAATCAATTTTTCCCTCTCTTTTAGGCTGAGAAACAATTTCACCAGGGTCTCGACAACACTATGCCATTATAATCACTCTCCTTGGGGCACTAGCTCAGCTTCAGATTTATTTTGCAGCATGTTCTGCTGCTTATTAAAATTGCATGAAAAAATTGAAACCGGCTCAGTGATAGAGTCTCTGAAGTTGTATCAGCAGGAATGCTCTGCACAAAATGTGCAGTCAACCCTGGAAGAGTAACTTCAGAGATTAGTTCCAGAACAAACAGGTCTAGTTAATGGTATTGACTCATCTGCTTTTAAGGGCTTTCTAAATTTTTTTTTTTTTTGTGGAAATATAGCACTGAGTTTGGCCAGGCTCTCCTTCCCATTCCTACAGTAGCAACCRTACATATTGCTTGAGACTTCACAGATTTCCAGCTGTGTTGTAGAGCTGGGACCTTTGCTTGTAAAGGTAGGATACAGTACATGGAAGACTAGACATTTTGCACCTAGTATAATGCCTGCTTACTATTCCCTAGGTCATTTGCCCCGCACTGTAGCTGTGGWGGCCCTCACAGCATGTTGTGTGGTACTGGTCTGGACAGAGATGGATGGGTGCCTTCTGCCCCAGGCAGTTAACATCTTGTTGTACCTGCTATGGGTCTGTTTTGGTCCTTTCAGACATCAGTCCATAAACACTTCAGATGTTCTAAATTTGGTCTTCAATACGAATGCTAGCTTAAAAGGGGGRATTTTCTGGCATATTACAAATAAGGAGAAAGCAAAAAAGAAAGAGGAATTTAACTGCAGATGTGCACAAACACATATCAGAAAAAAATAGTGGATATAAATGTCATGTGATACAATTCTGAAAGATGATCTGGGCCTTCCTATATCCTCTTTGTGGTGTTTCTTCTGCAACAAAGAAAACCTAACACTGCATCTCAGAAACAACTACGCATTGCTCTAATGTAGAAAAGCCCAGAGCTGAAGAGGAGCTAGCATGGCTTGCCAATAAGATCCATTGGCTAGCTGCTTTGGACCAGAAATCTCTTCCTCTCAATATTTCACGATAATTTACATTTTTTTCCTCTTTTTCTTAATGTAAATACAAAAAAAATGCTACAGTTCTCCCCATAAGCTTCTAAGATGCTCTGGTAGACAAAACTTCCTTGTCTCCTGTTTGTTTTGTAACMGTATAAATCCACTGACTGCTGATAAACATGGGGAAGAATTAGGGCTTATGTAATGACTGGACCAGGAAAGGCAGTTTTTTTGGAGGTGATCATACAGTCCTACCTATTTGGTATTTCACAAAGCACAGGTTATGGGAGCTAATAACCTTCCTATGTGCAGTAATGAACATTTTAACTTTTCTAACATAGGAGATTTYCATAGCTTTCTCTACTTCCCAGTTCTAGAAACAGTAGCATGTTCTAGGGACACGGCTGTGGCAGATTCCAACTTGAGTTGGAATATGATTTTTTTTTTGGTAATCTTTTATACAGTTTTCAGAAATAACACAATAAGGCAATGGGAAAAGTATTATACTTGAAAGATGCAGAAAACAAACAAACAAACAAACAAACAAAAACACTCCAGCTGGCATGGTGAGAACAAAGCAGCCAGGTTTTCTCTTTAAGGGACTGTGAAATCCTTAGGGTTATCCTGGAGAGAAGTTACAGAGACATGCAACGTAGATAGTCACTGTTTACAAGATATATAGGGAGCACCGCAGAGAAATCTAGAAGCATCAACATGGCAGCTAGAAGCATAATGCTAAAAGTCGYTGATCTAAAGATAATGAAAGTCCCCAAAAGTAAGAGGATGTGGAGAAAAATAATCCTCCTCAAGAATATGACTATTTCTCAGAGGACAGCAAGTATGTTCATAAAGCAGCGGAAGGTTGGCTCTTCATTACAAACTTAAGACAGAAAACATGCTTTCAGCTTTCACTGTAAGACATYTCTTCTTCTTCCACCTTGTTTTAATGTCTGCAAAGATAGGTGACATCTACTGAAAGTAGTCCCAAGCAGGAGACATTTCTAAATCTGTCCAACCAGTTCTTTAGCTGTTTCCATGGTAATGATGCAGCAAGGCCTGCTGCTTTCCCTTCTGTGAGAGCCTTTATCAAGCTTGATACGGATTGAAACACCATGCATTTGCAGCTCTCCTGCCAAAAACTTCCCTATTCTCTGCTCAAGGCCATTTCCATCTGTTCCTTTTTACTCCTCCYTGAGTACTCCTTCCCTTTGGAAATACCTGGCCAGAGAGGGTATCCACACATGTGTTATCTCCCTGCTCAGTTCTTTACTGAAATGTGTCTGATACAGGCAAAGGGAGGACTGCTGCTGGTTATACAAGTTGAGGGAGGGGAGGGCAGCACTTACTTACACTCCAAGCTGCCTTGGAAAGAAGTTCTGGATGACTGTAAGATAAGTGAGAAAGCTGTAGGGTCCAAGAGCATAAACAAAACTGGAAAAAAAAAGAAAATCCAAATTTCTATCCAGTCATGTCTAGTCTCCCAAAAGAATCAGACTGAAACTTGGCATCTCTGGCCATAGCAACAAGTAGAGCAGCAAAAAATGTGCAGACTAGGTACAATGCAGTGCTTATTGAAGGAGATGACAAGCCTGAAGGAACACTTCCAAAACCCTGAATTCAGATAGATCTATGTCACAGCTGAATCTCTGGCAGCTCTCAACAGAATTTTGAAAAGGGGGAAAACAAAAGGATCAGAGTTACAAAACCATTCTCTGAAAGAGGAGCTTTTACTATCAGCTGAGCACTTGCAAAAGTTAGAGACTGTAATGGAACTACAGTGGGTCATGAAGCAATCTGCAGGGTTTGCTGCAGCTGATCTGCATTGGGCTGAGTTGATGTGGTTACAAAAACATCTTTGTGTTCAGCAATATTCCGTTGTTGGCCTAGTGCCTTGAGGCTTACATGCTTTGGAAATATGGATGAGGAGATGAAAACTTGAGCTTGTTTAAAGGATTTAAATCTGAAGATGGCAGGCCCAGGAGAGGGATTCTGAGTTCAGGCACGTAGGTCAYGCAAGAGAAGTCTTGTCTTTGCTAGCAAGTTAATATGAAATATAGTAAAAGTATTCCTGTTAGTTCAACCCTTGCCCCCACAAAAAGAAAATTCCCTTATTGCATAAAGTGGCTGGAGAAACAAGAATTGCCATATAAATGAGAGTACAGGGTAAACCTGGAGTGAGTTCACTTCATCCCTTAACCTGCTGCCATTTCTCTGCAGTATGGACTCAAGTCAGCACCATCAAGACAACCAGCAGTGCTCACTCCCCAGTCTTTCCCCTTGTGCTTTCCTCACTATCTGTCTGCTTCTTGCTTCCTATTCATGAGCTCGTTCATCCAGTGGCATAAGGCTTCCAGCACCCACAACAGCAATCACCAGTGCAGAAGTCTTTGTGTTATTATTATGAAAATGTGCCTAATGACCTCATTTCACTGTGCTGCCTGCTGTTCAGCCATCAAGTTATGGGCGAATCACTGGTCTGAGGCTACTGTAGTCAATGATCTTAGAAGCAAGGATTCAAGCTGAATTCTGGTGTTATTCCAAATGAGATGTCACGAGAAGAGAATCCAACACACAGGACCTCTGTGCTAGGGAAAAATTAAAGGGATTCACGGAAAAGTGTAGAATTGTAAATGCTAATTCAGTAACTCCCCAGGAATGAGCATGTGCCATGCTGAGACTGAATGCATCATTAGCAAATCCCTGAGGCCGGAACTCTGTTTCAGACTGCACGGTATAACAGCTCCAGGGAACATACAAACACAGAGGATGCTGATAATTTCACGTTTCTGCTTCCCTGTGAGGCAGAAAATAGAAGCGCTCTGAAACTCTTTCCCAGAAAAATAGTGTTGTCAGGCCCATCAAAAGCAGATGAAGACAGGTGTGTTCTCTGCAAGCTGGAAGGAAGTAGAATAATCTGCTGCCATCAATTTGAAAGGAGTCATTCAGCTGATCAGACAAGTATGGTGGACTGAAGCTATACAACAAAGCCATTGAAGAAAAGATGTTGTGGAGGGGGGTGAAGCTTGTTCAGGTAGACAGAAATTTCAGGATTACATACAACCTGTAGTGCATTCAAGTCATAAAACCTTTCTCCCAGCAGCACAAATTTATGATGCGTAGTATGTCTGCCCTTTATCACAAAGACCTTCTAGAAAAACCTGAGGACAGATCACTCAAGGCAATTTGTAGYGTGACCAAATCCTGAGAAAGAATAAGACAAAAAGGGAAAGGCAGAAAGCCAGGTGGTCTTCAGCATGTTGAGGACAAATACCCCTTTCTGTCACTCGAGGGTATGAGAAAGTTGAAGAAGACAAGACAAGTAATAGAAATATTGAATCTATGTCTACTGATGGTGACGAACAAGGCAGCAGGCAGACTTAAACACACGCTGGTGTGAGCACAATGATATAATCTCTGACTATCAGAAAGAAGATGCCCAGGTTTCACTGTTAAATGTCTCAACTCCTCCGCATAGTTCAGATTGCACAGTAAGTATCTCAGCCGTAAGAWATGTGCTGTTGACTCTAGGGAGGTATTATTTCAGGTTGACTGCACCTGGGAGTACATAGCATGACTTCAGGCCTCATTAGATGCACATTTGACAAGTTTTCTGCACAAACATAAAGGGAAGAAAGGTTTTCTTAAGGAAACAAAGCATATACAGTTGCCRAATGTACGCCTGTGGAGAGGGTGTATCTGTCTGGCCTACCTGCCTTTTACCTCCACAAACTTTTGAACCTGTTGGCCAATTTTACCCAAATCAGATGAGAGATAGCGGTCTCAGAGATAATCAGTTCCTGTGAGTTTTGTAAAGAAGTTTGCCTGGTTAGAGGACAGTCTTAATTACTGAGTTCTCTGAACGGAGAAAACCTGCAGCTGAACCCAGCTTTTATTAGAATTACAGAACAATTTAAGTCAGCAGGGATCAGCAGAATTGATGTAGTCCTGTCTCCTGCTCAAAGCAGAGCTAGTTTCACAGCTAAATCAGGTTGCTCAGAGTCTCATCCAGTAAACTTTTGAAACTCTCCAAGATAGCAGAGAATCCACTCCAGATCTCAGCTTCACAGCACGAGTTTAGAGCATGCGACTCCTTTGGCTCTGCTGATCAGGGAACTACTTTTCCCCCTTTTAAAAGAAAGCACAGAAGTGGCAGCGAAYGGTAAAGCCTGCAACCAGACATCCACATGGCTCTGCTTTTGTTAAATGTATTTAACCATCAGCTAGTTGCTTTATATTGGCATTCTGCGYTAGTTAATGATTAAAAGTACAAAGGTCAAACTCAGAAACACAAGGCTTTGTATATCTCATGATTTGATTTACCAGAAGCTACAAGGGAAGGAGCACTGTTCTGTATGAGCAGGAACTGCAGGATACATATCCAGCCTGACAAGCTAATGAGAACAAGTCATTCATTAACAGAAGACTTGCTGCTAGGCAAACACACACAGCTGGTATGGGAGAAGAATTTSGATGTGAAATGAGACAGTGTAGTTGTTTTTTTGTATGGCATATCCTACTTCAGCAAGTTTCCAGTCTAAATAAAGACCACGCAAAACACATTAAGAGCCTGATCAGAAGATCTGGGTTTTGCATATTGTGAAAGATTTGGTAATGAACAGAGAGGCAGAATTTGCAAAGAGAATAGAAATATTTAGCAGAAGGAACAAGTTTTAAACTTAACTGAGACTTGATTACAAATGTATGTGCTGATACATTTGGATCTTGGATACCACTGCATTCTTTGCATTCACATATAAATATACATTCACACAGACATGCTAAAAAATCCTGATGCTTTCTCCTACTTCATTTGTATAAGCCCTACTTTCTTTAGTTGAAGTAGTTTCACACTACTGTATATTTTAAAAAGAAATAAATCTGAAAACTGGAAAGCAGGGATATTTATATTATATTACAATATGAGGCAGGATCAGAATGCCATTTAAAAGACAAAGTAATCACTTACAATTCTTGCATAATTAAATAAAAAAGCCTGCCAAGGAAGAATCTATCAGGTCTTTGTAGAATGAAACAATAGCAATAATTTAGACTAAACTTTGACTTTAAAAAGTGATTTAATTATTTAGGACTATTGTATAGTGCATACAGGCATATGGATATTTACCAAAGCGATCCAGAGGGGCTGGATCCCTGCCACTCTATAACAGAGAGCACCAATCCTGCAAGAAGCTGTGCCCGCAGGCTTCCTTACAAGATCAAAGACTAAATTCATAAGTGTATACAATTCAAAATAATACGAGGAATGCCATCACAGGGAGACTAATTATTGTAATRAGGGCGACATTGGAAGATACAGTTTTCAGTATAATTTAGAAAAGAGAAGCGAAGATGCTGGGAACTCACTGGTTGGCAAAGGGTTTTGAACGTAAGTGACAACTTGAGGACACTAGAAAAAAGATACAGGTGAAGGAAGAGTAAGGGAAAACTGGCATGTAAAGCAAAGAGGAGGGAAAGGAAGTGCTGATAAATCTTRACTTCATCTTACTTTTAGCTGAACATCTTGGAAAAAACAATCTCAGGTGAAGAGAAAGGAAAGAACTGAATCGATCATCCTTCCATAATCTCGTACGTAAGCTGAAATCAGAGGGAAGCGTAACAAATTTTCTGAGAGAGATTCCTCTAATAATATTTCAGTTCTGACTAACATAGCCTTTATTTTGTTTTGGAATATTTTGGTGCTTATTCTAATTCAAATACAGTAGAGTAGTCATCAGAGGAATCTAAGATGGGACGAGCTGTGCTGCGGAGGCACTGATGGAGACAGGCACTATAGCACTATGCTCCAAAGCATTTACTATACCTTACCTACATGTCAGCTTTTTGGCTACAAACCTTTCAGGGAGATAAAAACAGAAAACACAGGAAGAAAAGCTTCCATCTGCAAACTAGACATCCCTCACTGTTCAACGARCCAGTAAGATTTCAAATTAGGAACCAAAAAAATCAGGCTCCTAARCAGGAATTAAGGAAACCCTGGAACTCTGGTAGCAAAACACTTATCTTGACTCGCCTGAAGGCAAATGCCTAAAAGCCTGAATCATCACCAGTGCTTCGAGGGACCTCATATTACCTCAGCATATGTACTTTATCAGTGATCACACTGTGCAAGCTGAGTACTAATTTGCAATTCCCAGCAGAGGCAGAGACTTGTAATCATTTTTGCTTGGTAGAGGCATCATTTTTGCGCAGAAAGAGGCAAACAAACAACATTCCTAATGTTTGTATTAGCATACCCTTCTAGAACGGTTCATGCCTTAAACAGATGCTTGGGAAAGACGTGTAGCTGTAGTACTCAAATAAACATATCAGATAGGAAAACAACTATTGAAGAAGTCCTTATAATCTGCTTATTCCGTGTTCCCCCACTCCAGCTCTACTCTGGCAGAGGCTATGAAAAAAAGAAGAGGTACCACGATGAGTATAATTCATGCAAAATCTCAGAGCAGTTCATGTTTTCGTACTTAAAATTAATCAAGAAATACACAATGAGCTGTTGTGCACTGTTATGATCCAGCAAAGCTAGACACTCACTATACCTAACACAAAACTACAGGGGCAAATAAACGAAGAATCAGGATCCCTAACATGCTGTAGTGGGCTGGTTGTGTCTACACACACTCACACTGACTATTTCTCACTACAGTACAGTGCACCTACTCCTCCACGCACAGCCCTGTATTTGCTTTCTCTACCCCAAGTGTCGATATTTAAAAAAGTAGTAGTTAACTGTGACAGAAGAGGGTGGCTTGAAAGATTATGCTGAAGCAAGATCAAAGAGATAACGGGAGTTGGCAGCACCTTTCAGTAGAAAGGTAGAAAGATTTTCARTAGAAAGGTTGAGACGGTGGGATACAGCATTTTGGGGGAGGGTGTGTGTATACAGAGAGTTTGCATTTTAACTATGGTGGAAGAAAGAACAGCTATTAACAGAGGAAATTTCATCAGTCAAGGGCTGCATGTGAACCTTTCTGTGCTGTTGGGCAAAATTTGTCGGAAAACCCTACTTCCTGAGAAAGCTTTTATGTTTATAGACCCTCACAAAACAGGCATGTGAGTAACCCAAGCTATCTTTCATGCACTGCACAGAAATTCTCATTTAAATCGTAGCAATGATTAAAAATAACTCTTAAGGCAACACTGAAACACTAACTACTGTGCCATGAAAGATTTGTGTAGACAGTACATTTTAAGAGCTGTCAATCAAAGCAGAAAGAATAAGTGCTCGTATATGTTTCATCCAGAAATGACACTTTCCTTTAAAATAGCTCAGCACTTAGAAGCTTTCAGGGTTTACTGCCGAGCTGAGCAACTAACCTTATGTTACAAATCCATTATCAGTCCAGACTTCAAAATCTTTCTGTATCTATGCTTCTTTTTTTTGTTTTTCCATGTCTGTTCCCCAAACCCCTTCTTTAAGGCTAGGAGAGGGCTGCCCAATTTTGCACAAGGGTGGGGGAAGGCCAGCGGTGTTTCCAGGTACGCTAGGCAGCAATGCCAGGGGCCATCTAGTGGACATTACACCCCGCCTCTGCAGACATCCCAGGGGAATTAGATTGCCCTCATTTCCAGGATTTGTTCTGGCATTGCAATAAAAGCACAGAAAGCCTGACATGTTAAGTGCGTGTAACCAGTATCGTTTGCTCTTGAGAACTCTTCAAATGCGTCAGTTGGGATCAGGCCTCTGTTTTCTTGGGTGTTTTACAAATACACCACTTAATGCCACCCATCTCCTTAGTACCAGCTAAATGTTTAACAGAAGTCTGTTTCTCGGTGTACCTTTGATACAGAGAAGGTACATGAGCTGGAAGAAAAGATTACTCCTAGAATTAATTTTCAAGCCAGTGACAGAGCAGCATCAGTTAATTTTCCAGAGTTACAAACAGGAACTGTCCCGTTAACTCAATACTTAGGCTCAGGAGTCTCCAATTTATCCACAGGCTGCTTCTGGCACAGAAACTACACTTCAGGCAAGCGACAGTGACGGCGGGGAGTCCGTGACATGTAACGCAGAGCACGTAACCCTGCTCAGCCAGTGATTATTCGATCGTGTGACTTCTGGAACCCGCTATGAATGCGGAGCAGTGCACTGCCAGTGTTTGGAGGAAACTCTGAGAAATGCATATATGGAGAATATTTAAAGTCAGCTCAGAAGTGATTTTAGAAATATCCAATTTTTGGTCAGGCATATCACTGCAATCTCAATGCTKCCTTTGTTCCTTGGTCCTTTTATCCCTTATTTGAACAGCTCGTGAGAATGAGACAGCAGATTGACTGGAAACCCCAAACTGTCAGGAGGGCAGTAACTGTTAGGATGCCTAGTTAAATGCACACCACCAGACCTCTTCAAAAGAAATTACCGTCTGAGAAACCACGTCGTCCTAACACTTCACGAGCTTGGTAACATCACAGCTGATAATAGCAGGGAGCATTGATACAGATTTTACCTCTTCAAAGCACTTTGTAATCTTTGCATAATTTATAACCACGACACTCTGTGAAGTAAATAATTATTAGCCCCATTTTAATGATAAGAAATGGTGTGACTCAGTGTCTTCAGTGATGCAGCAGGAAGGACTAACTTTCAATTTGGGGAGTTTCTTGTTTATATCCTTATTGCTTTTCTAGGAGACAGTCTAGAAGAGTGGCCCTCAACCAGGGCTTGACATTGCCTGCTGCTGTGTGGGGCCATAGGAAACGATAACAATAAAAAGATGTTGTTGAGAGCACCAAGCAGGATAGAGTCTGAGGACACGGCCTGTTTAGCACAGCGTCCACAACCATCAACGGCTCAGGCACTAATATTGAAGCTTATTACATAGGGTATGGCATGGTCTTAAAGTACTATTACTATAGCAGACAGTAACCATTTTGCAGCTCCCTTCCCCTTGCAACAGGCCTTACAAGCCCCCACCTGACTCCACACCCAGTAAGGTGCATCTGCGGGTCAGAGAAGTCCCATGTGATSAAACATTAATATAAACCCCGCTGAGCTGTTACATGCACACATTGATATACACATATTGTTATATGCACATATTGATACGAAGAATGAGGGATTTCATGAGATCTAAGGAATAAGAACAGCAATAAACACAATTCTCTTTACTGTACTTAAGCATAGTAGTCTCTTGATATTGGCATCTTCTTTTAAAATGCTAATGGCCTTCCTCTGGAYAGTTCTTTAAGATTAGTACGTAAAAGACATTAGGAAAGAAAAATACGATTTCTGTTAAAGAGTAGTTCTATTCTACAGTGCAATTGTAAATGGCATAAGAGAGTTTTAGGTTTGTTGTTTTTCTACAGTCTCCAGAGAACATACATTTTGTTTACAAGGCAAACCATCTGTAAGTGCCAACCCTGCAAATTCTGGCTGGAATGAAASCAGGAAGTATCTCCACTGCAGAGTTCACCCATGTGGGCCAACCCTGCTTGAGACTGTCCCGAGAAACCCYCTGCTCATATTCACATAGTCACATCCATACTACAGCAAGACTGCCTGTAATTCCTGACCTCCACCATGTTCTTAGTCCATTAATTCAGTAAGCTGAAGCATTTCTGGCTCCACGTGCTCCTCGACCTTATTTATTCTAGCCTGCGTCAGAGCATACACCAGCCCAGCTGGATGAAATACCCCTATTTGAGGTTGAACTGCTACTGCAACAGGGCACGACTGGAGTTTGCGACAGTATGGAGAGTGTTTTGGTGCACCGAGAAGGTAGATCATAACCTCAAAAGTGTTGCTAACGATTTCACATAAAACAGCTGACTCGCACGGGGCGCAGAGCGTTTCCCCGACCTTCCCGCCCCAAGGCGCCTCCGCAACGGAGGCCGCACGGATCCGGGCGCGGGCTGCTGCGTCTCCCGGGAAGTCGGCTGGCTCCGAGTACTACCGAGCCAATCTGCCGCTGTCGTGCCGGCCCTTGGCGACGAGCCGCGGCGACGCTCGGCACCCTCGCCACATCCCCGAAGCCGCGAACGCCGCCAACGCGTTGCTGAAGCCGCGGCCGGCTCGCGGGGAGAGCCGCCGCCGAAGGGGCAGCCCCGCCAGCAGCCCCGCGCCCCGGCGCTTGCCGGCGTGAGGCCTSCCCCCTTCCGCGACCCACTGCAAGGCCGCCGGCTGGCACGAGAGGAGCCCAAGCCACCAGCGGAAAGGTGGTTTTGGGACAACAGTCCCGGCTTCGAATCTCGCATCTGCTTGGATTTGTGTTTCTTTGCTGGTGTAAAATGCAGAAAGTCAGGCGCACGGGCCCGGCTTCGGCGTCAAGCGCTCTCCAGCACGGGGAATCCTCCAGCAGGGGCCACGGCTGGACGCGTGTCACCCCCCGCGTGGGCGCTGCCCCCCGCCSCGAGGAGCAGCGCACAGACCGGCCCCTCGTCCCCAGCTCCAGCGGCCCCGCCGGGACAGCACGTCTACCCCGCCGCTCCCGAAACAACGCGTCAAACGGCCGGGGCGCCCCGCACAGCTCCCCTCGCACGCGGGGAAAGAGGGGAGCGAGCGGGCGGAGGGGCGGCTCCG
>NW_028185606.1:50002-123871 GCF_003343005.1 Rhea americana
GGCCCGCAGCTTGAGCTCCCCCCCTCCTTTGTGACCCCTCTGTGCGCTTTACTCCCAGTCTTCGTTTTGGCAACTTCTGGCTGCAGTGCACTGGTTTGAGGAAGTATAATGCGCCGAAACCTGCCTGCCTTGGCAAGCGCGTCGAAAATAGATGTTGTGTTGATACGTCTCTGCTCCTAAAGAACCGAGTCTGCTACTGAGAGCATCGCTGATTTGGCTCGTTTGAGGTGGAGAGAGATGTCAGTGTTTATAGAACAAGGCTGCTTCTGACAATACATGTTTTCCTTCGCTCAGTAGAATGAGCACAGGCAAAAAGATTAAGGAACATGCAGCCAGCAGTCTAAATGTAAATATCGTCTGCTGTGACTGCTGACACGTAAGTCGCTATCAAAACAAGAGTGCAGCACTAAATCTGGTTCTTAAATTCTCAGTGTTATCACAGCTTTTGGGTTCAGGGAGCACTGACAACTTCAAAACCAAAACAGAACTCCACATTTACTGAAACGCCTGACCTGCCATTACTACAATTAAAGCTAACGATTACTAATTTATTTCATCTTTAACTGCAATATCATCAACATCATGTTTTACTATATTTATCTTCATTGCTTTTCCTTTTTTTACATAAGGCTTATTGGGAGAAACATTAGTAAAAAACAGAATGCTACTGTAAATCAGCGTTAGGAACAGGTCTCATATCATGCACTTACCCTGATTCTTTTCAGTATGCTGAAGCCTGAGTCTTTAGAAGCCAAGCAAAACTGCTTTATAGGATGCTTAGCATAACTTACCAGCTAGAATACCCCCACTAACGGCAAACTGTTTTTTAGTGTTTTGGTAGCAAAGATGGCTTTTACGTTCTTGCTCTTACAAGACAAGCGTACTATGAAGGGCAGAAAGGACATTTGTGGAAAGTATGGTACAGCAGGCGGGGCCCTGTAGGTGCTTAAGAGAAACACAGTTAGGATTTCCTAGATTCAGTGCCTCTTTTCACTTCTCCGTGTTTTAGTAATAAATTAGTTCAAGATCCTGAAAAAAATTTTCCTTTCGTCTGCCCTACTGAATTTTAAAGGTAGAAGGCAGGGAGAATTATTTACTTGCAGAGATAGGGAAATGAAGAGAAAAAGCTTTCTTTTTTTAAGCAAGTATATATATCAAGACCACTTGACAAATTACATGCTCTGTCCAGCCTTCTGCTCTGTCTTACATAGAGCTGAAAACAAGAATGATCCTTGAACACTGAACAGTCTTACTCAGAGCCTGTTTGTGGCAGTTAAAGAGAGCATTTCTCAGTGGTACAGTGATTGTAACTTTTAAAATAATTGCTATTTATATTGCATAGTTTATCTACATCTGCAGTAACCTGATAAATATGATTTTACTCAGATTTTTGTTTTCTGTAATTTTCTTTGCAAAAGGTAAAGGAAGGTGTGTCTATTGAAAATAAGATACAATGTAGCATCTTATTCTTTTAGATTATGTAAAAGCCTTTTTTCTGACAATCCAGCTTTTGAGAGTTGCAGGTGCAGCCTTCAGACTCCTGTCCCATCTCAGTGAATATCTCAGCACTGTAAAATTGACCCTCGAGCCCAATGTATGTTTCACTAGAAGTGAGTAGTGAACACCTTAACTCCCTGTGAATAACCTGTGGCAAATGTTCCTCGGTGTTGGGTACCTATTTAAACATTTGTTCTGGGCAATAACCAAAGCTTTTTGTGGTGTTCCTGGATCAAGAGTTCACTTCCTTTCTCAGAGAAATTGTTTTCTCGTGATCCTCACTTCCTCTTGTCCGAGAGATTATTTTCCCTAACTTCTATTCTTATTTTTCATTTACTGACCTTTTCCTGTCTGTCTTAACCTGCCTTCCTGCTCATTTTCCTTAAGAGCTCCACTTTTGCTGAGAGACTGGTTGCTGGCAATACGACTTGATTCCTCTTTTCTAGACATTTCTTTACGAACCTGACCTTCCATCCCGTTTCCTGTGGGAAGTATTATAGTGTGTGACAAGTGATGGAAAATCACAAGATTATGGGCTAGTACTCTTGGACTAGTGACTAACCCAGCCAGTCTAGGAATGAGTCTGGATTATCTGCCTTCCTTGGCTTCTCCTGACACATTCATGGATGYGAGGAAGAGAGCCAGTTGGCTGGGCTAGACCCCTACAGGTATAAATCCCTGCTTTAGCTCCTGTTGGCAGATTTGTGTCAGGAGTAAAGTAAACCTTACTAAATACTCTTGCCAAAGTTCATTTTGAGGGGTTTACTGCTTCTGGGTCACTTACGAAAAAGGATGGCAGTAAACAATGTTTTCTACCTAAGGCCAATTTGGTTACAGGTTTTTGAAGAACTGTTTGTCTGAGGTCAGTAAAGAAGTGTAAAAATCTCTTATGCTGTGCTATGACGAACCTGAGACAATGGTATTTTTTATGCAGCTAACATCAACTGCAGTTGTCCTTGAGAAGTTGAAAGGCTGAGTTCTAGCAGTTTGTCACAAGCTCGTTTTGCGCGTTACATCCAATAGCTGGAGTTGTGTAGGAGAAAACAGTACAAGTATCCACAAGTAGGTAGTGCCTGTATGCGTTTCTGGAAGAAGCAAGGAATTCAAAGATGTTTTCTGCTTTATGGAAAGAGTAAGGAAATCTGCACTGGGGTACCCCACTATGCCATCGTAGAATCAGTAAGGTTGGAAGGGACCTCTGGAGATCATCTAGTCCAACCTCCCTGCTCAGAAGGGTCACCTAGACAGGGTTGCGTCCAGGCGGGCCTTGAATATCTCCAAAGAAGGAGACTCCATGAGAACAGACACCTAGACTCCCTGGGGGTTTCATCTCACCATAGCATTGGATCCTGTGAGCGCTGCCATGAAGTTGAGCAGCAAAACCCTTAGGAAGCTGATACACTGCTGTGATTTGTTACCTGTGGAGCAGAGGTTCCTCAAGATGCAAAAGATTATTGTGGATTTTGCAGCCTTTTAGAATTAGTCCTTCAAAGTGCCTCACTACTAGCATTCCTAGCACATAATCTGTGACTCATAAAAGCAAGCAAGGGATCATCAAGCATGTTTAGTTGCTAATGTTCTAGAAAGGAGGAGTAAAAACTAAAGAACTGTTCAAACACTAGTGATCCTATTTACACTGCATCAAAATTAGTTAGTAAGGAGAAATTGTAGCAAATAYGAGTTATGATCAGATTCTTATATTTAACTCAGTGCAGCCAAGAAAGAAAAATAATACTTGGTGCTGTTACAGGATGAGCTTGCTTTGCCTTTTAGAGAAGAAATGGGGAGAGAACAGGGAGGTAGGTTTTCACTTCTTTACAGCACAGTGTTCAAGGGGGAGCAAACAACCGATGACAACCAGCAACTTCCAAGCTGCATTGGCTCTGCTTGACTCCTCATATGACCTTTGAACAGGCTCACRCTCAAACTTTCTTTTTGAAGAGCAGTGATAACTGCCTACTTTACCAACATACTCTTTAGCATGATTTTCATCTCCAAAAAGATTTGCTGAATGTTGTAGAAAACTGGAGGAAGATCAGATTATTTGAATCTTGGCTGGGAAGCATTTGCAATACCTGCTTGCAATACTGCTACAGTTGCCTTGGTGATGTATTTTGGGGTGRTGGCAGGCTCTGCCACACTTGAGTTTTTGATCTAGCAGGCACAGGACATTTGTTCCCTGTTTTGTTTTCTAGAGGAGGAGCTTAGCAACCCTTTACTATGTGCATCAAGGTCAAGCAAGATAAGCTTATACTTTTAAAAATAAAATTATCATTAAAGCTCTCCTAAGGCAGTTGAAGTGCTATGCCACATGATAAAAAACATTCTAAAATAGGGAGAAACATAAATAACACTATCCCTTTGAAATTCAGTGAAACTGAAGGGGTTGGATTCAGGAAAAGGGAAAGGAGAGAAAACAGGGTCAGTTTAACAACTGAACTTTGTGGGCCTCCTAAAGTGTTCTTTATTTTTCATCACAGTGAAATGCAGCAAGTTTGGACCAGAGCTGTGCGTGCCCGCAGACCTTCCTGTCAGTAAATGCCCTGTGCAGATGGAATATAATCACTGTATTCAGTGTGTGACTCTTTGTACTGTAAATCAGAAATCTTGTGGGATCATAATGTATAAATAACTCTCCTAACTAATCATTTGGACAAWAAAGGATGGTTCAGCTGAGTGTCCGGAGGAACACTCCTCTCCTGCAGAACATTAGGTCATAGGCGTGGTGTTCTCTATTGCATCATTCACTGTGATATCTAAATTATTCCTGCCGATTCACTTGCTTTCAATACTCTTTYCACACCTTGTCTTAAGCCGGGGTTTTTGCACACGCTGCTGCACGAGTGAGAGAACTCCACCAGCTTCATGGAAGGGACAATACAATACAGGCTACTAATCTGTTATGAGTTTGGGCTTATGAAAATTTCCTATATTCTTTTCACGTGCACAGGGGAACTCAGTCTAAAGAAGGTAGGACTGAAATGAAGTTACTCCAGAACATGTTTGTCAGAACTACCTTAATCGATTTTCAAAGCCCAGATGGATCTCTGCAATTTCTCGGCTCTCCACATGTAGCAGATGGTGTGGTACAAGTTGTTCTAGCAATATTTCACAAACTTGCTATTGCTTGCAAGTGCCGTGTTTTACAAAAAAAATGTACTTTTTTTTTTGGAAATAAGGACATGACCAATTTCATGGAATGTGACTTTAAGTGAGAACCCTGGACACAAAAGGAGTCGTCACGGGTGGCTTATGAAGTCTTTTTTAATGTAGCTGGACTAACAGCTCGCATAGTCCAACTGTCTCCTCAGYCCACCTATCTCCTAGAGATGCTATTGTGGAGCTGGTTTTAGGAAGATCTTATTGCTATTATTGATTACAGATTCTGGGACAATAGGCTTGAAATCATGTTTTCACTGGTGTTTAGAGTAAGTGACCTGTTCTGTGACTCACTCACTTCAGCAAATGTCCTGTTTGTTCCTAAAGCAAGCCAGTCCTTGCTAAAGTCAAATCGTACTTTTTAGATCTTTGTTTTACAGACAAAGATAAATGATCATCAGTGTGACGTAGTCTACCCCATTTTGTCAGTGGCCACCACTTAATGTTTCCAACATATACTGAAATTACTATCCTAACGTTCTCTTCTAAACACTGCTGACAGGTGTCTAGTTCAGACTCCTAAGAAACTGTGCAAAAATCCGRTTAACATAAAACAGGAAACAGCAGTTTAATAATTCGATACTTATTTTAGTAGGGATCTGTGTGAAAGTTAATAAAAGTAGTACCATGAGGTTTTGCTTAGTGACTTGACTTTCCAAATTAACTTGCATGTGGTTGTATTTCAGAGGGCTAAGGACTGATGGCTTTTCACTAAAGCCTCACCTATATTATAACTGTTTCAGAATCTGATATCCCAAATCACTGCTTGCTGAATGTTTGGCAATAGTATTATATACCAACAATATATARTTATGAGTGCAGCAAAGCTTGGTAGCTGTAGTGTGAATGGTGCCTTGATTTAATAAGCAGATGAATTTGCAGAAATAAACATACAGGTTCCTCCTTAAGAGCATTCACAGGAGTATTTACTTGAAAAGAAATTTTCCCGTAGTTATTTGGACCACCAGATACTCTTTCTCTCAGCAGCACAGGAAAGAAAGAAAAGCTTGCACTGGTTGTTTTGCTGGGTCGGAAGTAATAGTTCTCTCACTGCTGTTGTATTGTCCCTGACATTCGTCTGGTTTTGTGGTTATGAAATACTTTGTTTTATTTTAAAGGCTCATCTCAATACTACCCATAGAGATTATTCTGGGTAGAGTAAGTGACTCTTACAAAACCATTGAGGCTTCCTGTTGGTAACACTGTAAACCACAACAACAAAGCTTAGTTATATTAGCAATATCTGCTTAGAAAGTTTAATGTGCTTTATGGAAAGACATAAGCAATCATATTGGGAGATGCCTGTCTGCAGCTTTGTGTAAATTAACTTTTTAATGGGAWAGGTAATTTCCAGTATAAGCTAAACAACTACAGGAGTTTCAGAAAACAACTTTGTTGCTTTTARGGGAGGTAAAGATGGACAGAAATGCTTCACTAAGAATTGCATTGGTTTTATTCCAAGCTTCTTTGGCACTTGAATTGCCATTTAAATATATTTCTTCTAAGACTGGACTTCAAGGAATTTTTCTCCTTCTTCTTYCCCCTCTCCCCTGGCCCCTGAAAAAGTATTTTAATCTGCAAATATTGACCTTAGAATCTTAATTTTCCTACAGTACTTCAGGTAAAGACAATTACRTGTTTTAATAAACTTTGAGCTTCATTTACGTTGATTTGAAAGTATCTTAATTTAACAGTGATGTTAAAATTGAGGCTACAGTACTGAGGGWAATGTTGCTCTGAAATAAAGGAAAAAACACTTGCTGTAGGCCAGTTCTGCATCTCTAATTTTTCTGTAATTTGATAATGTTATTGGTTTGTTTAGGTTTTTTTTGAGTTAYGTTATTTAATACTAAAATGATAGTGGAGCAGCTTCTCTTTGGTTTCAGCTACGTATGGAAAAGGCACAAGCACCATCTTCTCCTATTGGGATCAATTTTCTAATAAAGTTAGAGAAGGAGTGGGTCAGAACACTTTGGATTTGTGACCTTATGCACATTCCAGCCTATTTCTCCTTCCTTTCTCCTCTAATTCCAACCACAAAGCATCAAGTGCTTCTRCTGTTCCTGTTTGTTGTCATCTCAAGTAGGATGTGTAGGGTGAGCAACTGCAGAGAAGAAAATCTCCAGAAAGACAGATAATGTGGAAGAAGAAAGTTTAGGAATGAGAAAGACTAGGGAAGGAGAAAAAGATAAAGATGATGTTGCAATGTCTCCCTAATATTGCATTTCTGTATATTGGATTGTTCACCTTTGCAGCTATGCTCTAAAATACATTCTCAGTTAATACTGGTTGAATGAGATGAGGGTGGGGCTTCTAAACCATCCGTGAAAAGTCAGATGTGGATTACTGACTATTTGAAGCCCTTGTAAAGGGTAGCATACCAATAGGGGGGATTTCCCCAATAGCTGAAGACTGACATCAGACACAAAAAGATCAAGTGGCCACCTAGATTAAGAGTTAAGAGACTGTGGACTTTTGAGAAGGAAAAACCCACCAATAAGATCTCCTCCTCCTGTTCCCTTCTTATCAGTGGTAGAGTCTCACATCTCTCATGAGAAAAGGCTGAGAGAGCTGGGACTCTTTAGCCTAGAGAAGAGAAAACTGAGGGGGGAAATCTTCTCAAGAGGCCAGGCTCTTTTCCGTGGTGTCCAGCARTGGTAGGACGAGAGGCARCGGGCACAAGCTGCAACAAAGAAAGGTCCAGCTAAACATGAGGAAGAACTTCTTTACTCTGAGGGTGATTGAGCACTGGCACAAGTTGTCCAGAAAGGTTGTGGAGTCCTGGGCAATGTGCTCTAGGTGGCATTGCTTAAGTGAGGGGATTGAGCTAGATGATCTAGAGGTCCTTTCCAACCTCCACCATCCTGTGAATTGCGAATAACTGAATAGTGAATGCACACCTGTACTCTCTAAGCTCAGGGATGGGGGACTTACAGTGGGCTGGCGTAAGACATTGCTAATCACTTTTGCTGCAGGTTAAGTGTCCTCAGAACCATAGCTAATTTTGAAAAGGGTGRTAGGCTTGCTTCTGGCTGAAGGAAACAACTTCAAATTTGTCTATTGTGTTGGTAGTGTGTAGCATTAGTAATGAAGTTCTCCTGTTTTTTCACATTTTGTGTTCCACTAAACCCAGTATTTCTGGAAGAGCTGACTGTAGCATGCCTGCATGCAGGCCAGCATTCGGTAGCATGCCTGTTCGGTAGCCGCTAAAACTGGTCAACATATGGACCCTGCAAACTGAAGAGCATATTCTCACCACAGATCTTTAGATGTTTTAATGTGACCTTAGCCTAGAAACTTGTTTTAATTTTGTATCCAAGTAAATTAGTATTACCTCCTATATTTATCCTGGAAGTGAGGAGCCTGAAAGGTTTTCACAGAGCAAGGATATATGCTTTCTGGACAAAAACCAGAAAAGCTTTGTGCACGCTCATTTAGCAWTTCTTAGATTGTGACGATAACCCTTCAAACCGAAACCGGGCTATGAGTTAATATAACGAGGCTTTCCTTAGTTTACAGGGTCAGCTTAGTTTCTCAAGATTATTTCAAAGCTTTTGTGGCCCTGGGTTCATTTTGCTAATTTTGCTTATTATGGAGTTAACAAGACTGTTCAGTTTTACTGCTGCTATTCAGAAACTTGTGGGAGGGTGTGCAACTGCTGAGAATATCAATTTTGTGTTGCTCCTTAGAAAAGCCAAGAGCAGAAGCAGAGACTAGACAGCGACACTGGTATCTYTGGACTTTAAAAACAGAAAGAAACTATAAAAATGATTGATTTAGGTTATCCTTGAATGGATTTCAAAAGAAGTCATTTTAAGTGTTGTTTCTAGTCCAACAACTTAATGTTAGAACTTGCAAATTAGTGAAAGCATGATGATTGTTTTAAGCAATAAAAATTTTTCACGCAAACTTTTTAAATCAATGCAAGTTAAAGTCATTTGAGAAGAGAAAATTGGAATCTCAAGACATATCAAAGTAGCCTTGAAGAGCTTTGAAATAATCTGTAGCATGACTTCCTTTCTCCTCTCCTGTTAAGTTACTAGACCCAGCAAAACTTGAGTTTCAGCTGGCCTGAGCTGGATTGCATAAACAYAGACTTACTCACTGCTTGTGTTTTAATGCAGTTTCTTCTTGGAACACAGATTTTAACTGTAAAGCTTTCTTTGTGTCCACAGTTTACTTCAGTACAAGAGAGAGCGAGAGAGAGAAACAGTGTCCTTTGTGTTTGAGAGCTGATTTGTGGTTCCTCTTCTTCTGTAAATTAAGTCTTTTCATCTTTAGAGTAGCTATAAACCAGCACATCAGAAATCCAGTCCAACAGTTGGCACTTCTCAGGCTCCAATATAAGATATCTGAAGCTAAAATATCAAGTTCTTCAAATGTGACGTTTCAATAGCCGAAGGTCCTATACACTCTCTTTAAAAGTAACGTGACCAAGAAACAACTCTAATATCAGTGATACTCTGGAGTTGCGCATTGATCAAAGAATAAATGTTGTGGTATAGGTAAGAGCTATAGAATAGAAGCTTTGAACGTTTCTTCTTTGATAGCTTTATGGTGATATGGCTCAGATCTAGCTGGTTTTCAAAACTACTTTTTTTTTTTTTTTTTTTAAACTCTGTGGCTAGATATCAAGTGAACCATGATAAATTTTATGTGGTGTGGCAGTAATGTGTATAAATAGTGAAAGCCTGCTCTCTGCAGGCTCCAGAGAATTCTTGCACTTCTCGATGAGGAAGATGAGCAGTGTGTTGGTTTTTTCTAAGGCGAAAAGGTGTACAGCTTGGGGAAGGGTACAGAGCCTTTGTAAGCGATATCAGTGTAAAACCTGTGCTCTGTCCCAGTTACCCAAGGAAGCAGAATACTTTTCTACTGATCATAAGTTTTATGCTTCTAATCCAAGATTAAATTTGCTCTTTTTACTTAATTTTGATATATGGCTTTTTAAAAAAAATCTCAAGAGTAAGCAGAGAAAGCAGAGGTACTTCATCAGGTTAGAAAGGCTTTGTCTAGAGAAGGCCCCGGCTTATATAGGGAAATAGTATGTAGTTTCTGGCAGTTTTAGCATTTCAACTTGGGTATGAAGGTTTACAGTATAATAGTGAGGGAGAAGCTAATTTTTCATGTTAGAAGCAGCTGAGATCTATTTTTCAAAGAGTCTGATAAATTTGAGTCTGATGCAAACTGCAGAAGAACACCTAGCCTAATTTTTTTTTCTTCCAGAGATGGATTATGTGGTTTAAGATTGATGTGCAAGATCAGTAGATGCTCAAAAGATGGAGTAGCCTGCCACAGCTAGCTGGTGAAACAGAAGTCTAGCAGTCTTGCTCTTCTGATAAAACCACTTAATCTGTTTTATTCACACAGTTTTATTGTTCTCTGTTTTTAAGTGATCATAGTTATTAATTGTATTCAACTTCTTTAGGGCTAAAATGTTTTAAARGGGCATTGCACTCTTAAGAGTCATCATTTAGTTGCAAAGAAATCCCTGCACTGTGTTTAGCACCTAATTAGAAATGCAGCTAGACTGAGAAGTTGAAATAGGACATAGCTTTAAGTTAGTTAACGCTAAGCTTGTCTGTAGTCTTGTACAGAAGTTATAACTCTTATTTTTGTGTATAAGTCTGTGCAGCTTCTATTTTAGCCAAATGGTTAAGCTAAACTTGAATAAGGCTCTTGATAGGTGTCCTGCATCAATGCACAAACTTGGAGTATAATAGTAAAAGTGCAATGACTTTCTCTGTGCATGCCTTGTGGTAGCATTTCTGCTTAATAAAACACTTGTCATTTTAGAGATTGGTGGCAAAGCACATAACCATGCTTCTAGGTTCAGCTTGGCTCTGGTSTAATGCTCCTCTACTCTCACAATACCTGCATGGGTGGAGGTGCCTGGCCTTAATGCCAGCATTATACTCACTTGTGATCTACAGAAGCTGACATACCTTAAGGCAACACAATTACAGGCTGTTTGGACTCAGGTGAGCATTGCTAGTGATCTTGCTTTGCACCTGGGAGAAGGGTATATCCCCAGGTGCTGATTATAAGCAAATTTTCTCTTGGGTGTTAGCTGCTGTATCATACAGCGCAGCTGGCGTGTGAGAGACATTGGCAGTTGGTATTTGTTCCTGAACAAGAACAGCATCAAACTGAGGAACCTTTTACATGGCCTTTTCTCCTCCTCAAAGCCCACCTTGTTATGCTGGAGCAGGGAAGCCGACTTTGAAAYGTGTCTTGCAGCGGGTGAGTGAGAAAGCACAGCTGTCAAGGTGCTGGAGAAGCTGGGGCAGCACCTAGAAGGCTGTGTGGAGTTAAAAGCAACTTGGTCAAAGGATCAGTTGCTGCTCCTTAGGTAGGACACAATATTCCAGCCTACCATGAGAGGGTGCTACAATCCTTTAACTTTCCTGCTTTTGAAAGGTTTTTGTGTTAGGAAGAAGTAGAAGGGTTTTTGACATTACCATGGAAAAAGGTGTTTTAAATAAACTTTGGCTTATGAAAGCAGGCAAGATCCATAATAAAAGTATGTAGCTGTTTTAGCTTTTAGTTGATTCACGTTTGTGTGAGATCTGCTTTTGCCTTAAAGTGCTAAAGCTTCCTTTTTAATTGTTTAGTTTGCTAGGCTTTATCCTAGTTAACCTCATCTGCCAGTAAGAGGCATTTTCCAACTGTTTGTGTATACTTTTCCAAATGTTTATGTTTAAAAATACAAACATTTCTTGTGTRAAAAGACAAATCCGATTCTTGTGCTAGTTGATCTGAGCCCTGAAATTAGAATTAATTCTAGTTGCTCCTGTGCACTTCTCTCTTCTATAAAATGGAAATAACACCTCCACAGGACAGGCCAGCATTTACACTTTAAACTCTTGCGTAAACAAACACAGAAAAGCTTTCTGCAGGCTAAATGTTGTCATGTACTCTTGTCTCATCTTGGAGGCTGTTGGGGGAAAATGTGCTTGTTGTGGTTCTAGTGTATTTTCCAAAACATTTGTGGCACAACAGTAGGTCTGTATGAAGGTTAGTATTTATGCTGAGTTAATTGTTTGGCTTGTCTTGAAATGGAAACTCAAAGTACTGTGCTTTGCTGAATACTTTCTATCAAATTTGCTTGTGGAGTCYGTAGTTGTAATGAATTGGCAACACAGTGAAATCTAGTATACTATTTGGTTGTGCTTATTGCTCTACTAAACAAAAAAAAATAAATTGCAGTAAATATTCATGTATTTGGATACTAGTTTGAGAGGCAAGATCTTTTGCAGAGACTCTAACCCTGATGTTTAGGGCTTAGGCATGTAATTGCCAAAAATAAGAGCACCTGACACTGTTGCAGAATTGAGCCTTGACTGCTGAACTGTGGAATAGTTGATATGCTAAATTGGGATGCATTTGTATTTTTCTACAAGTCACCTGTCATTCATTTAATGCTAGTCACTTAAAGTCATTAAATGGAACATATTAATGGATCATAATGGATAAAACAGACAACTAAAAAGGAGATAAGAAAATCTGTTTAAATCATAACTAAGACTGATTACCCCAGCTTATGCACTGTCATGTAAATGCAAGGGCATAGCTTCTGGTATGCTGTAGCTGTCCATCTTCTCTCCTRCACTCTCCTAAGTTGTTAGGAGGGAGGGGATCTAGGTGCTTTTTCAGGCCTTGGCATCAGGCTTTGGTGCATCTATCCATCCATTATTTCCTCTTACAGAGAGATTAAAACACTCTTCAGCATGCAGTTATCCCTAGCCTCCCCCCTCTAGCCTCCAGGGGCATGGATATGTAATACTTTAAACCATAAAAAGCTATTATARAAGTAACATCTTAGCTTGTTAATAAGAAACATGAGTTTTAGAATATAGAAGAAAYTATTCTGGCACAGTGGTGTTTCATTTCACCAAACCAAAGGTTATCCTTCCAGGAATCATATTGGCACTTTTTAAAAATAAGATTATTCTGTGTGTTAGAGAACCAGCAATGTCATTCCATGTTAAATACTATGTGGAATGAGGGGATCTGTGGCTCAGATGAAGGGAAGCAGAACTGAATGTCCAGGAATTGGTGTTGATGACAAATTAGGAAGAATGGCTATTTCCTTTCCTGTGAGCATGCAGCATTCTTATTCAGCTGCCTATATCTTTATTTTGAGCCCTGTCTGTTCTGAAAGTAAGACTGGGTAAAGTCCCATAGCAGTGCAGCTTAGTCTGTTCCCTTGTCTTGCTATTCCTTTTGGATCTAACAACTCTGTTGTGGGGATCTTGCGTTGTTTTAAGGTGTTGCACTACCATTCCTTGTTTTCAAGTCTAGTTTCTGCCCCTACAGTTCCTTTCTGTGTTGTTCAACATACCAGCTCTTCTGTTTCTTCTGCACTTTTCATCCTTCCTATTAYTTTCATAATTTGTCTGGCTTCCCCCCTCCCCACCCCAATGTTTTGTTGCTTCCTTGAGTAGGCCCTCCTCTTTCTTGCCCCACTAACACACCCAGTATATTCCTAACTGACTCTCGCCACTTGGTGAAGCTGAGTTTGTACCTCGGTTGCTTGCATGTGCTGACTACAGGGGGCAGCTCTGGAATCAAAATGAAAAAAGTTTCTCCTGATCTTGTGTCCTTTGTGTTGAAAGCATCACTCTTGAGTATGAGATACTGAAAAGATACTGTAATGAAAGCTCTAAGTATTGMACACTGGGAAGAAATGCTGACCAGTGCTAGTCTGAGTCTGTAAATAACTGAGTTTCTTTGCTTTAGACCTTCCTGTGCACAGCAGGGATATTTCCCTGCTCTGCAGGGCTGTCAAGTGAATAAAGTATCAAAACTGTGAGGCACTCAATACCAAGTGCTGTGAAAATACGTTATGCAGTATCAAGGTATAACATTAGCGTGCCCTGACTGAGAATGTTCACTGGCAGTGAATTTAATGCATGTCAGAATGAGCATTTRGTACTAAGGAAGGGTACTGCCTGGTTCGCACTGCAGGTCATCACCTACCAAACAGGCAGGGCCTCGGCAGAGGCACGTGCTCTGACGCTCTGTATTCCCTCTTCCTCTTTCTCTGCAGGGAACAAGCCAAAGGCACAATGAGTTCMTTAAATTATTAAGTTTTATAGCAAAAATTGTGGTTCTTTGTGTGTAGTTGTGGTTACCTGAGCAGGCTAGGTGGTTACCTACTAGAAGATTAAGATCATGTTGTTTGGAAATAAATCTTAGAGCCAYAGAATCAGTAAGGTTGGAAGGGACCTCTGGAGATCATCTAGTCCAACCTCCCTGCTCAGCAGGGTCACCCAGAGCATGGTAGACAGGGTTGCATCCAGGTGGGCCTTGAAGATCTCCAGAGAAGGAGACTCCACAACCTCTCTGGGCAACCTGTTCCCTGTGAGTGACAGAGCCCTGGAAGAAATCCCCCCTCATGTTCGGGCAGAACTTCCTGTGCTTCGATTTCTGCCCATTGCCTCTTGTCCTGTCACACGGGACAACTGAAAAGAGTTTGTCCCCATCCCCTGACACCCTGCCTTCAGGTACTTATATACCTTCGTTATGACAAGATGCAGAGATCTTGTCCAAGTCTGGAAAATAATGCTGCCTCTAGAGACTTAAAAAAAAAAAAAAAAAAAAAAAACTTCTGTTTGGGATGAGATGCTGCTGCTGTTGTTGTTATCTAAGAGTAAAAGAACAGGCTCGTCACCATGTGACACGTGTTTGCTCTCAACTTTGCATGTTAGCAGTCATGCAATTTTAAATCCAACAAGAAATACTACAGCTCATCTCGGGCCCGGTCTYGGAGGAGGAATGTCCTGTCCGTTCGGCAGCGTGCCTCCGAGGACAGCTGCACAGCGCGCCTTCAGCCTGCCAGACTCTGCTCTCCCCAGCGATCCCCACCCCGAGGCTCCAGACAAAAACAGGATGTGAATCGCAGCAGCTGCTGAAGTCTGTTTGTGAATCTTCGAGTAAGCAGTTATTTTGCAGTTTTCCTTTTTGTAACTCTCTAACGGTGCTTTTAAGGGCTACATAGCCCTGTTCAAGTTGTCAGGGTAAGCCTAACCTCTTTACAGAGGTGGTCTGAGCCCGCGTGACTGCCACTTCCCTCTAACCATAAACTCTTGTATACGCTATTTGGCATCTCTTATGCTGCACCAGTGAGCTCTCAGTTGTCCTTCCTCTTTTCCCCTGCCCAGGTTGTACCTCGACRCATGCAGAATTTTCCAGTTATATTTTTTCCTTGAGAATAGGCTRCCACCATAGCGGTTTCATAACGTTGGAGCAATGCCCATTAAAACTTGGCTGAAGCCTCCACACCCAGAGCTGAATATTTTTCCTCCCCAATTTAAAGGAATGACCTGCATTTTGTATATTTGCCTTAGATTACAGCAGCCACCTTCCTGTATGAAGAACAAAGCCAATACTGTGTTTCTGCATAATTACATAGTACATGTCATTGTGTAGGAAGTCCTGCCCTGTCTTTGAAGTAAAATGGTTAAATTCCATATATTTTAGTTGAGTCATTCAGTTTCATTCCTATTGCAAGGGCATATGTCTATACTTAAGGTTAATGGTAATCTCCCCTTAACWGGGCCAACAGTAGTACTACCAGTAGTATGAAGTCCATTATAACTAATCTCCACCATATTYACAGTACATAATTTTTAAAAGTTTCACTCAGGATTTTCAAAGAAAGAATGCTTATATTTTTTTTTTCCTTAGGAAGGTTTGTAAGCAGATCCAAGAAATACCTAATCTTGAAGTAAAAATTATAGAACATAGCCACCTTCAGAGCTGGTTATTTGAATTTCAGTAAGGCTAAACTGGTGGAAAACTGTCAAAAGAAAAGCTTTTTCCCCTACTACTGTGCTCTTTCCTTACCAGCACTGGTTCTCATCTAGCCCTGTGGTGAGCCAGTCCAGGGAGCTAAACCACCAGCAAACTCGGAAGTGCTCGTTTGGTTTCCTGAAGCAGCACACTGCAGAGCAGACGGATGTGTGGGAAGCAGCAAAGGAGGCAGCCRGGAGCAGGGGAAGAACCACCTTTCTGGCAGCAGCTGCCTGCTAGATTCACTTAGCCACATGGTCAGCTGGCACCCTCAAAACCTTAAACTGGTTCAGTGGTTTTGTCTGTTGTGCTTTGAATAAGGCTTTTTTTACAAGTCAGGTTTAAGATTATTTTAAAAAAACAACAGTAAACTATGCACAGACACTTAGCATTGCATCTCTTTTGCAAGATTGCTGCCTGAAACAAGCCCCTTAAATCTGTCCTTTTTGTCTTTGAAATTCAGAAGTTGGTTAAGTTGGATGCTTAGAGAGTCAAAGGCAGGTATCTCTTAAGAGGTTACTTCCCCAGGTTTCTAAGAATAGGGGCACCTCTTACCTGCTTTAAGATTTTTTTTTTCAGTGTACTTGTTGAGTTCTTGGCCTTAATAGCTTTCCACAGTGCTATACATGTATGCCTTTAAGGAAAGGCTGACTGTAATCCAGTGCTCATGAACAGCATCCCTTCACTGCTGTAACTGAACTGGTGTGGGACTGACAGCTAAAGGAGAAGACTGGCTGGCCTTSAAGCTAAACGAGGTGTGAATTTTAAGTTCCATTAAATAAATGGATTACTTGACCGACTTCTGTCAAGAAATTCACAGTTCTGTGAGCAGATCGGTTAGTCTAGTTTCTCTAGTGATTAGGATTCAAGTTTTTTTTACCTTGGTAGTCTTGCTTTCTGCTGCATTTTACTTAAATCCAGTCAAACTAACTGATAATTGAACAGTCATATTTGATGATAGTAACAATGACAACAAGCAACAAGCCTAGATTAGTCAGTCCTTTTGAGGACTGATTCAATTTGGAGTATTTGATCAGCACAATTCTGTTTGGTATTATTCAGCTTTTCCAGCTTCAGAAGCTGGAAGGTGTGACCTGGTGTTTGCTTAGAATTAGTGGTCTTTCTGTTGAAAAGAGAACATTTTGGGCTGTAGGCAGGTCTCTCCTGGGTATTCATCATGCTCTCCTCTTTGCATTTCAGAGTTACGGATTTGTGCACTGTTAGTCTTTAGAGGTGCTTCAGAGGCTTCTCATTTTGTGGATACTGGTGATCTGTTTCTCTATAGGAAAGCATAACCTTAAGGAGTTTTCCCCCCAGAATCCTTGCTGCTGATGTATCCTGTTGGAGCTCGGATGTGCTGGGTGACCAGCATGACTGAATGTGCAGCCCTATATAAAATTTAACATTATGTTTTTGTGGTTGACTTCAGCTAAGGTTTAGAGGTTTAGATATCAAGACAATACATCCATATAAACATCTTTCCTTGCCTCACTTCTCCTCACCTTTTTTTGGTAGCTTTGGCACCTGCTCAGTTTTATAACCTGACCAAGAAGCTATTTCTAATCACCTCATGCAGTGTGTGGTTATATTGGCTTTGAGTGCTSAAAGGGGCTGGAAAGAATGGAAAGATTGTTTCTGGCAATGATGAGCAGGAAGCAGGTCAGTAATTCTGAAGACATTTTAACTTTCAAAATATTGCTTGGCTTCCTATCTTAAAAAGTCTTTCTAAGCTCAAAGACTCGTGKTAAGCCTGCATGGTGCAGCAGCTTTCAATCTGAAGATGGTTGTATCTGCTTCTGGATGCTTCATTTGCTTGCTGAATAGCAGTTCTTTAGCTGAGATGCATCTTGTACTTTACCACAAAGGTACTCTGTGAGGCTCCTTTTTCAAAAGCTTTGCRAGTTAAGTAATAAGCCACAACAGCATGGAATTGTAATCATAGAATCAGTAAGGTTGGAAGGGMCCTCTGRAGATCATCTAGTCCAACCTCCCTGCTCAGCAGKGTCACCTAGAGCGTGTTAGACAGGGTTGCATAGGGTAATAAAGGAGTGCCCTAAAAGATGARGATTTAGGTTGATAATGCAGAGGCAACTTAAGAAACCGACAGTGTTTGAGTACCTTTCAAATGTCTTCCAAAAGATGAGACTGAGTAGGACTTTGTTCGAACCAGTATCTACATGGGATGGGAAATGTTCTGTTTCAGCCACTGCACAGAGGAGAACCACAGGTATTTTGAAAACATTTAAATACATAATTGTCATGGATAAGTGCTGCAAGTACTAGAAATATAGCTGGAACTAGATACCAAAAGGCAGAGTTGCTTAAGTTTCTAATACCTGGACAAGACACAGAATGCAAAATTCTGTCCCTCCTTTTTGAAAGGTTAAGTCAGAATTGAGTTTGAGTTCACTGTAATTTCAGATACTTATGTATCTGGTTTGGAATAGGCTTGTACAGAAGAGAATCGAGAGGGAGAATGGTTTTGCGAGAAGCATTTGCAGCATTGCCTGTTGTCTTGGAATTTCAGATTTGAAGACAGCACCTGGTATGCTGGTGTCGGTGCAGTGGCGAGCCCTGGTCCCAAAGGAAGCACTTAGTGTGGCTGGTTCCTGAAGGGATACAATATAGCCCAGTGTAATCCAGGCAGTCAGCTGTCCTGACAACCTATATAGGCTAGCAACAACTGGGAATGTTTTTCTATGGAGTGGGAGGAAGAAGGAATGAGGTGGAACACTCACAAGTTGGGGGGGGTATATGGGTATATTTAAAGAAGATAAAGGGACTTTCTTAGCCTCTCAGACCAGATGATGAAGGGGCACTTCAAGCAAGTTGCCTTCCAAATGTCACAAAATTAGACCTTGTTGGCCTCAAGATCAGTTAAAATTTACAAAACATTAATCCTAAGTTATGAATGAGGGAGATATGTAAAACCAATGTAAGCTGTGTGACACAACTGGCAGAAATCTTGCCATGAGTCTGTGAGTGCAGTTAAAGCTCTGTTGTCAGAGATCTTATTTTCTAGTTTAGGTTAAATCATGTTGCCCTTCACTGATTTCCCCTCTCTTTGTAGAGAATACAAATATCACTTCTCCTATGGGCTATAGGTTCTCCTATGAACTATATAGTTTGTCTTCTATTCTGTGTGTGACTTGTAAAAGGTCACATTTTCTGTTTTGTTCATGCACTTCATGTATCGGTGATAACTTGAAACAACTTGAGTGGTTGTTTCTGAATATTTCTGCTTGTCGCTGCTGCCATTGCTGGTGGTGATGGTTTAAAATCTGTCCGTGCCGCAAGAGGCACAGTGGTATTGCTCTGCCCTCCTAGGTTAGGATGTAGCTCTTGATGCTTTGTACTCCTTGTCTCTACAGAAAAGCATGTTACCTTCCACAGCAAACTCCACAGAAACATGTGTTGTAAATGGGTGCAATTTAAAAACTAACCTTTGCTTTACAGAGCAAGAGGAAATGAACTGCTGAGTGAGCAGCAATGTTAGACCTCCCAGTGGGAATTTCCAGCCCTTTCCCTCTTCCTTCCTCCCTTGGAAAATATATAGTAAATAGAGTAAATTAACCATTGGAGAAGGAGGCGCCCAAATGCAGAAGTAGTAATAGAGGCTAGAATAACCTTCAATTAAAAACAGCTGACAATATCCTGGCCAATCCCCTGGGCACCMGAGTCGTACCACCGCAAGTGCTGGCCGCAGTAGAGATGTCCCAGACAGCCGTGCCAGTATGAAGTGGGAGGAAGGCTCCGTAAATAACTAGCAACAGCTCTGATTCCCTGACTGTGTCAACACTGAGGTTTTTTCCCACCCTCTAAACAGGAAATATTGGTGAAGTAATTGTGTGGCAAACAAGTGTCCAAATGAATTTTTTTTTTTTGCTGCCACTAGTTGTTGGATCTATTTTTGAAGTGGACCCTATTCTTGTCATTTTGCATTTCTGTTCAAAAGCCTCTGAGCAACAAATGAAGATCAGTAATACCTGATGATTTAACCAGGTCATACACTGCACTAAGCACTGATTATAGTGTGTGACTGCTTTAATGCCTTCACTTTGAGAAGAGTTACTCGAAATGGAGCAGCTATCAAATAGGAAGCTGAATATAGAAGACATTTTCTATATTTCTGACTTTCTTCAACTCACATATTTGCTCCTTAAAAGCTGCTATTAGATTATAACAAATGTGAAAAGGCAGAAATTGAATAGCAAAGTGGTAAAGTTGCTGATAATGCCAAGCTGCTCAAGACAGAGACAAAAGACTGACAGAAGAACTGCAGGAGGATCTTGCAGTATTGAGTGACTCATTGAGGAAATGGTGTGAAATTAAGTGTAAATTTGTGGAAAGTGACACAGAGAAAAACAGTTCCAGCTTTACAAATGATGCTGAGCTGACTGCTAGTGCAATAGAATAGGAGTTAWAAGACAGTGGCATGAAGATAACCCCATATTCAATGGCAGTTCAAAAAGCAGACTGTTAGGAATAGAGGAAAAAAAATCAGGCAGCTTTAAAAATCCATTTGTGCAGCTATGGGTTGAATACTGTATATAATTCTGATCTCTGCATCTGGAGCAGCGTATGGGGAAGGAGAGAAGAAACGCAAAGGAGGACTACTAAAAGAYGACAGCAAGTAACTACTTCAGTAGCCGAATGCCTGAGACTAAAGCTCTTCAGCCTGGAAGAGAGATGGCTGAGGCAGGGATACAATAAAGGCATATAAAATCCTGGYTGGCGGAGAAAGGAGGATCGGGAGGGTTCAGCATCTCCCCTTGTAAGGCTGCACAGCATCAAGTGAAGCTAGCAGAAGTCATGCTTGGAACAAATGAGAGCCGGTTCTTCGCCGTGCRGCGCGTAGCTGAGCCGCTGGTGACRTTGCGGCAGGATAKTGTGTGTGTGACCRGTTTAGTTTGCATGACTTCAGACAGCRACTGGACAACATAAGGGAAGAAGCCTGTTAAGAAGGTTAAACACAAAGACGCCAGCTCTGGCTCATAAAGTCTCTCAGATGCAATATGCTGGAGGCTTGGAAGTTACTCTGAAATAATTTCATTACCCTTTTCCCCAAGTAGCTTCTGTTGGCAATGTAAAGGCAGGATATGGGGCCATATATGACCCAGTATGGCTATTCTCGCGTAATTGAAGAATCCCAGTTGTCAGCTGGAGACTTACTTTCGTTGGCATGCTTAAGCCTTTTAATGAGTCTGAGAGCAGGGCTTGTTTTTCTTATCACACTTCCTTCAAATATTCTGTTGTTCTGATGTGAATAATAGGTCTTTTTCCATAATCAAGAAGTATCTCTACTTAAAAAAATCTCAGTACCTACTAACTTTACAATAAATGAAACATTTACTACCTCTGGAGTAGTGGATTATGTAAAATGTATGTTTGTGTCTTAGCTGCTTAACATTCAAGTTGAATATACTTGCTAGTCCTGTCTGTCTTCAATTATTTTTTAACACTTCTTACTTTTATTATTTTATCAAATAAATCTGACCTCTACTGAATAATATTCATAACTAACCTACCACACAGTAAGCACTATCARTCCACTCAATTTACTCATAATCCTTGTCTTTTCATTCACAGTTACCCTTCTTTGTAGTAGCACTGACTTTTAATTAATACACCGGCAATCCAAACAGTGACTTTTTTGTAGCGTTAATCCCCCAGAAAGGGGATTTTTGTGAACATGCTATTTCAGCGAGGTCGTTGTTGCCTCAATACGGGACTCAGACATATGAGGACTAAACACTGCTGCTAGTAGATTTGCGAAAACAACTGTAGCGACAGCCTGAAATGGCAAAGCTGTCCAAGCTGAGCTAGGAATTCATCCTGCCGAGCCCGGGGTTTGTGTTACCCTGGTTCTCCAGCAGCTGTTGGAAGCGGGCGGTGAATGGAGTCCCTTGTCTGCTCCGCGGAGCCGGTTAGGAGCGTCTGGGTTTAGCCAAGGGAAGTGGCACAGCAGCCAGTAGCTAAGTATAGGTCAGAGAAACACAGCTATTGCACTCATATGTGCATGTTCACACTGCCCCGCGCACAAGTGGATCAGCCCACAGGACTGAGGAGGGACGGGCAGCTAAGACTCCTTCAAACCAGGACTAAGCCGAATATCAGATTCTGTGCATCTCTTTAACAAGAATCCGCATTTTTTAAAAAAATTCTGCAGTTCTCAAGTTAATAGAGCCTGCGATTTTTGAGCACATATTCATGCTGAAGTTGGGTTTTTCTTGGATAAAAGGAAACACTGGTTTATTTTCTAAGGCAAGTGTATCTCAAGGAGGCAAGATCACAAGAGTTTTAGTCAAATGAAGTGAATATTTTAATAAAAGTCATCTGTCTTCAAGAGAAGARAATGGCTGCAGACAATGCCTTGAAAAGCATGTTGGTTGCTGACAAATCAGGTTGACAGTTTTGATTTATTTTAGCTAGAGTTTTTTTTTTTTTTTTTTTAAAAAACAAAAGTACTTCAGGCTGTGTAGCTTTGGCAGTTGCTGCATATTCAGTGTGGGTGGATGGAACTGAGAAGTCGCATCTGTGCTAACAAGCATTTTGGGATTGCATTGAAAAACTGAACTTGTTAAACTCATGTATTGGAAGCTGAAGCTGTATCAGCTCACCTGGGGAGCTCTGCCCACTGAATATCCTCCAAAAGGTAAGCAGTAGTGTTGCCTGTTCCAGGAACTTGCAAAAATCATTACATGGGCCTCRAGTCATGATATTTAATCAAATTTGGGCTGTTAGTTTGACTTTTTCCTTTGACTCTTGAGACTAGARATCAGTGAGTTAGATTCTGCCCCTCCTTCCAAATTTTCCCCTCTAACTACGAAAGCTAAATATAAACTTTAAAAAGCCAGCTGAGAAACAGATGAACATGGTCATTTCCCAGGTGCTGAGTCTGAGGAGAGTACCTGATAATGTAGTACTTCTGGTAAGMGTTAATTATGTCACTTGGAAAGCAGCTTGAACATATATGTCATGTTAGCTCAAAAGATGTGATCAGTCACTGCTTTACATCTGCAAAATAACCTCTTACCAGTTAGACTTTGTAGTATTATCCAGCTTGCTTGGGGGTTGACTGAGCCATGATTTTAAGTAGTCTTTTTGCAAGAGCTCTCACTGCAGATGTTCGTTTTCCTCAACCTCCTACCCCACATAACACTGTGTAAGCAAATACCTGTGTTTGATTTGCTTAGAAGTAGACAATATCTTGACTTCAAGCTAGCTGGTATTAATGGCTCTTCAGGAATTCTGTTGGAGTAAAGTTTAATCCACATTAAGCAACTTCTTTCCCACAGCACTGATTAAAAAATGCTAAATGACTTGCTGTAAGCTTTCATAATGTTTGGCCAGCCCACCTTTCCTGGAGAAGGACGGGGTGATCTAATCCTCCTTACCCTTCATACTGCAGATGTTTACTGGAACCTACCGCAACTGAGGAAGAATGTCAAATAGACTTTTGATCTACATGTGTGCAGTTTCCCAGTTATCTTTGAAATCCTTGTGTCCCTTCGTAGYGCTCCTTTCCCTAAAACTGTCATTGTGGGAGTAGTTACTGTCCRTTATAGGCAGGATTCAGAGGAACAAAGATTGGAACTTCACCACCTCTGTACTCAATGGAAAGAGGTATGTAACAGAGCATCTCAAGCTGGTGGTCTCTCTGCTTGTTTCTAGGTACCAACAATTGTAAAGCTGTCTAGCTTTATAGCAACTGAACAAATCTGTAGTAATTAAGGTAGCAGACATTTTGATACAGTATTTAGGATTTTTAAATAAGGTATATTTGTAGCTTGTCRTTCTAAAAGCCCCTTTTTCTGTCTTATTTTAATTACATTATTTTTTCTCCCACTGCAGAAAAGCTTTTTCTATTGCCTGTTGTGCTGTTGACTTTTGTCAGAATGGTACTTTGAGCTGCATCATTTTGCTAGCTGCTTTTATTCCATTAGTGTCATCCTTTCCAGAGTTTTGAGGTGAAGAAATATTATATGCAATGAGAGCTTGTTCAATGAGTTAGCAGCTTTTGTCCTGATTACATGCGAGTATGTTTGAAATTCTCTCCTGAAACAGCAGTGCTACCAAATGTTTCAGTAGCGGGTACAGTAACTTATAGCCCATGTAGGCATAGAAGTTACTTATGCGCCTCGGATTCAACAAGGAATGAGCAAACAGTTTGAAATGAGTACTATGGAGCTTAAGCTTGATTTATTTCGTCATGGATTTTATACCAAAAAGGTATTTCCAGAAATTTGTTCTTTACAAGAGAGAATGTAGAGAAATTATGAATTGTTGCATTAGGTAGACATTGAGGAGAAACAGCATAYGTGCATCAGTGGTATCTGAACAAGGAAACAGGCTAAGGACACCTCTAAATGTTTGATGGCATTGAAGTGTGAGGATAACTGGGACCAGTGAAAAGAATTTCTTCTTTCAAATTCTGTGAGTTTGGGGGTGGTTTTGTTTTTTAATCTTGCATAACAAACCTCATATAAAGTTCAGGTGGACTCAGAAAAGGTCTTGAATTTTTCACACTTAGATTTAGCTCAGTTGGTTAGAGTATGGTGCTAATAATGCCAAGGTTGTGGGTTTGATCCCTGTACGGGCCACTCATTTGAGGGTTGGACTAGATGATCTCTAGAGGTCCCTTCCAACCTTACCAATTCTATAATAACTAATTGAGATCAATCTGTCTGACTTTTTCCACCATTTAAACTTCAGTGACACCAAAAACTCAAATCTTGTCTTTACTTGGATTTTATATCAAGCTGGACAAAAACATCTGCTAGATAAAGACCCACCACTCTAACCATGAAATAACTACAGGGAAGTACCTCATGCAGCTGTGTCCTAAGTTTCAGAATAAATTTGTTCTTCAGAGCTTGAAGGAGAGCTTTTAGGTTCTCATAGTTTATTCTCCCTAACCAAAGATCACTTTTATTCACCTTTTCCTCTTTCAGAAATATTCTGATAATTGAGGCAAGAAGGTTCTATCACTTCCGTGTGTGTGTTTTGTTTTTTTAATGATTTGGGCTGTTCATGATGCAATTTTGTCGTTGACACTGAAGTCTCCTCCCACTCTGTTTCTCCCAGGCTGGGACCGTAAATAGAAACCTATTCCTCACCCATCTCAAATTCTTGGTTTGGAACTGTGTTTCTTGGCTTTACTTGGTGGGTTGTTTACAGTCCTTAAAMCTTGTGCTGCTCTGTGGGAGGCCTAAAGACTAACTATGGATCGGTGCTTAGCTCAAGCAAACCGCGTTATTAAGAGTCTGGTTGCTCGCWGGAGAGGAACACCTAGGAATGGCATTTAGTTAGATTGCCTGTATTTTACCAAAGCCATATGCAAGTTATCTGAAAGCTTTTAATCTGATGTTTTTCATGGCCACATGTATGTCAGCAAAGAGACTAGGTGGTCTCTTTAGGTGGGGGCTAAAAATCTGTTAATAGGGTAAAGAAAGTTCATAGTTCTGCCTCTACGATACCACATTATTAGCAGCAGCTTGCCCTATTCAGCACTGGTTGGCTTTATAACATGGAGTAAGTTTGCCTTGAGTATTTTTGGTTAGTAGGAAGTGCTGAGACTTGGCTTCAGCAACGAAGCTACTGTAGAACTTGACGCTATTCCAGTCATGTCAGCAAAATAGGAAACTTGCTTGCTGCTGTATTACCAATTTTGTTTCCTCACATTCATTAAGACAGAAATGCTCCCACTGACAAGCTGGTTGAAGTTCTCGAAGTCTAGCGCGCGAAGTGAGGTACGCTTTGAAGATGCAGTGGAAAACGCCAGCCGTGCTAACAATGATTAGTTACTTGGCCATCTGCTCCTCGTGATTTAAGTTGACCAATGCCTATTCCTTGATAGTCTTAAAATCAGGCATATAGAATGAGTCTACATATGCAATAGCAGCATGGATATTTATACTGATACTTAAAAACCCAAAGTGAAAATAAAGTGTAAGATGTGGCATGTGCAGGAATCTTTGTGGCCTTGTATTCAAGCATCCCTTTGTAAATAAGAGGCCTGTGAAAAGCCAGAAGCTAGAACCCTGTTTATACACCTTATGTTTTTTAATGTGTAATGCTAATTATCTCAGCTTGAGACTGTGTAATAACCAGTATTTACCCTATAGCCCGCCCTTTGTCTCTCTTCTTTCCCTTGCCAAGCCAGTCACTTCGGCTTATTGCCAACAACACCAATYCCTTTTCAGAGCTGTATTTCTATTTACACGTTCTTTTGTTTGCTTAAGAGACATTGACAGTTAATAAATTTAAATATATAGCGATTTTTTTAGACGCTCCCTCAGCTKTGCATTTCAAAGTATTGTAGTCAGCAAGATTTCAGATATTTACATTTAACTCTCTCCCACTGCTGGATGAGCTAGAGAAATTTTTCCAAATGGAAGATTTRAATCGTACAGGAAGGGTAAGCAGTCTCCGGAAACTGCTTTGAACAGCACCACAGGGAACAGTCTTAAGACTTCGGAAGAGCTGCTGTGCCTAAGAGGTGGGTTCCTCCTCAGAGGAAGCTGAGTATGCCAGAATGAAGAGTTTATATTGCACCCTTACTGTGAAGGGAATAGGAACAGGAGGTTTATTGTGGTGGATGCAGGTGCCATAGCGATGGGCAAAAGGGAAAGTAACTATCTAGAAAGACTGCAAAGGAAATAATGCTCACGTAAAAGTCAGGGGAAAAAAGCTGGGTTTCTTTATTCTGCCCGGGTGCGTTTGATGGGGACTTGGGAACAGCTGCCTGCTGYGCAGCACGGGGATCCCTGCGCTTGCCCCGGTTACAGCAGTGCGAAACACACCAAGCAGCGCGGCTGGGGCGTTACGGGGACGGCACCGCCGTTTCACTGCGGGAGACTTGGAGAGAGGCGAGGCGTTACCCAGGCGCCCGCAGCTTTGGCCGAGAGCACGCTTCCGATAGAGGCCGAGCRTAACAGGTTCAGTAGATATGGTTGCAAGTTGCATTTGGAACCTAACCTGCCTTCTGCTAGCCCTGCCTTGTCCCAGCAATACTGGTGACACATCTCTTGTATTTTAACAAATAAGTAAATAAGTTATTCACTTTTTAAACTGTTACAGTTAAGACTATTTTATTAACAAAGCTATATGTAGCTTGCCATTTCTTGATTGTATTTCAGCCCTAACTCAGAAGCTTGCTTGTCCCAAACCTAATCCACATTTTTTCTCAAGCTATGCGTTCTTACAGATTCTGCTTATTCTGCTCATCAGAGATACCAAGGTTAGTTCAAGTACCAGTGTAATTCAGTGCACATAGGAGGGGAGAAAAGAGTAAACTACAAGAGACAAAAACCAAAGGGGAGAAAGATGAAGCTTAGGACACTTGTAAGGAAAGGCAGGTTGGCCTCAAACAGGTTGCATGTTGCAGGGCTCAGTAAAGCTTCATTTTGGAGGAGCAGGAGAGCAGGTGACTCAGTTGTTAGAACTTGAGGAAGACGATGGCACACTGGGATCCTAAGACATTTTGTCTAGCCGTTTTTTGCACTTAGGTAATACAGGGGGATTAACTATAGCACAGGCCATATAGCAGAAAAATAACTCCTTGTCACCATTACACCAGGGCATCCACAGATTTATCTCATAGGTTTTCAGTCCCATAACTTCACAAAACACAAGAATTTAGAGCAAGCCAAGYCACTCATTTCTTACCTTTAGTCTCTTCTGAGTCCTTATCACGTGGTCCAGCTGCTTTTCCTGCTGTGCTGCAGCAGCAGCTCCTCTCCCTCCAGAGAAGGCCAAACCACTCACCCCCCTGTGCCTGCCCCCTTTTATACCCCTTGGTAGGCTCGCCAGGCTCCCAGGTGTGAGCCCTCCGAGGTGATCCCTTGTTCCTTAACCCTTCCTTCCCCGCATGTTAAGAAGAGCCTCTCCTGCTACAAACCTTACAAGCTTTGCTAGAAACCTGAGGCTTTTCATCAAGCAATCCTTACGTTTTTGAGGGGTAATTTGATAGTGTTCTTTGAGAGAGCGGACCTGAATCTTACTAAAACAGCAAATTTGCAGCTCTGAATGGGCTTCTTGTACTGTCCTTCCTTTCTATTTCTTTGTGAAATCCTGAAACGTTCAGGAGTGCTATTTTAGRGCTTGTACCTCTCTTTTGACTTTTAGTTTCGTGAGTGTTAGTTTCCTGTTGATTCATGTAAACAGTGCTCCAGCAATGGTATGTGGAGTGGAAAATGAATCAGTCTGGGCGGCCCCCTTCGTGGATGAGCTGTTCTGTGATTTGTACAAAAGAATTTCTCCAAGGAAACTGTTTGCTTTCTCCCAAACACTTTGTTGCCTAACTCTAACGGAACAAAACTGTCCGTCTTTGTAGCTCATCTCAATATTGCTTCGACTTGCGCTCTGGTCCCCACACCCGCAGTTTGTGCAGCGCTCCCTGGGAGGCTCCACCCTTACTTCCAGCTCGTAACCGGGTTGAATCCGCAGCTCGGATTTTCCGCGTTTCTCCTTCACCGGCTCGGCAGCGCTTTGCTTTCTCATTGGCTCCCGGCCCGGCGAGCGTTGGCGCTGGCAGCGGCGAGCCGCGTCGTCCGGCGGCAAGCAGCCTCTTCGGCTCGCTGTGAAGGCCCAGCATGATCGTGGGGACGGTCCTGCTCCAGTCCAGCAGCTATGGCAAAGACGAGGGCGGGCTGCTCGGCTGCCTGGCTGCCGATGCCTCTGAGCCTGGTGCGTCGGGGTTCGCAGGTATGATGCTCGGGGCGTTGCGCTGTGCCAGCCTTTTCCTCTATCACTCGGGGTGCTTAGAGGACAACACGGGTCTTTTTTAAGTCTCTTTTTGTCTTGCAGTACGAGACCAGCCAAAGAAGGGTGAGCGCGTGTGCTTTTGCCTACTTTTGAGGATTATTGAAATGGTTCATTTTTATGAGCGGTTACACAGCTAGTGTTTCAGAAGAACAGACCACTTCAGCAGTTGATAGGATTCTGACACTTGAGACTTGGCGTGTGCGAGGCTGTTCCCCTGTTGGCTCTTGGCCACATGAGATCGGTAACTGTAGTCTTGGCAGCGCGGGGTGGGGGACGTAACATCCCGTGCGTGCTGGCAGAATAGGAAAAGCGCTCATGGCCGGAAAGAAGCGTATTGTATTGTGGGAATAATGAAAAGGAAGGAGATGGATGAAGCATAACCTCCTTGCTTAATCGTGTAGCATTTGTACAATACACCAGGATGTAAGCTTTCCGTTGTGTAGGAAATGAAAGTAGTAATATACAATTTATGGTTAGGCTTTAGAAAGAGCTGATATAAAACAGACCTTTGCACCTCACTTCCTTATTCTTGGTGTGAACCGAGCTTATGAAACATTCACTCGGAGGGGTATTATTTGTCATATGTTTTGATTATGTGAATGTTTCCTTAATGAGGTCTATGCAGTTGTCATATTTAACTAGTCTTTCGTACATGTTGGACCATTTAGATCCTGCACGGTGTAGGTTATTACATAATAATATGTGCTTTTATACTCCGGTAAATCCCCAGTTTAATAGCTTTTGGGTAAATCTTGCAGTTATCTAAGTGTCTGAGTCACTCCAAAAATGAGAGTGAAGGAGGTCAGTGAGATGTAAGCTCTTTAGAGCATTTCATTTTTAGGTATGCACTGTAGCTAAGTGATTAAAAGTCCTCATCAACCATTAACTTCTTTTGGCTCTTTTTGTACATAAAATGCGGGTGTTAGGAACACGTGCCAGCCTCCCGGGCATTCCCAAGGAAGTGGTAGTAGTCCCACATCTGCTTTGAATCCTTGCTGGCAGCTCAGCGCAGCACCACAAATGGTTTAATGTGGGCAGCGCCGCTGAGCGCCGAGCAGCAGGTGGCATTTCTGCCGGCGTGCCCTCGGCCAAAGCGCGTGCTGCCCCGCTGCGAGGCTGCTCCGGGCTTGCCCGTCGGGTACGTGGGGGGCCGCGTGCTTGACCACGCTCTCCGGTAGCTCAAGGAAGAGTTCGATGCTCAGTTCTCGCTTGAAAAAGAAACTGAAGAAACTACGCTTTGACTGTAAAATAAAACGAATGCAGGTATTTTTGTTTAAAGCCTTTGACATTTCAGCAGATATTTAATTGGAAGTTACTTGAACAGCATTAAGGTATTATGGAGCTGAAAGGTCGGGACATTTCCTGAAAGCTCTGCATGCTTCTCTGTTTGCTGCTTGGAGCTAGCGCAGATCAAAGTCACGTTTTGTGTACAGCAGACTTGCTGAGTGATTTTGCTTAAGGCACTGAAACGCTCTCGCTAACACAAGGCGCTATAGGAGTGCAAAGAATGTATTATTTAATTCATATGTACTTTTTAACTCCATAAATACAGCTGGATTTAGCAGTTGGTGTTCTTTTCTGCTGCCACCCAGACAGCTCCTAATGCTTAATAACTTGGCACGTTTATGCATGCTCAGCCCCAAAAACTACTGCTATGTTTGCAGCGGTGCTCTGATGTAGAAAGCTGGGAAGGCCCTGGGATTTTCCTCTTTTCCATGATAGTGCCAGGTTTCTTATGTTCTTCATCTGATGGGTTAGGATGCTGTAAAAGTAATTGCAATTGATAGTTAGGAACAAGAAGTGTATGTTAATATTGCATCTGCAGCCAATTAAATAACAGAAGTGGAATTTTGGTCACTGAATGTCTATACACTTTGTTCTTGCTAGGAGGACCTTGGTAGGGAGTTAAGCTATTAAATAATTGCAAGATTAGCAAATTTTGCAAGCAGTATGACTTGGAGTTATTACCAGAAGTGCATTCAGAAGACACTTAGCTGCATGTTTAAAACCAAAACCGAACAAACCTGAACCGTTTACTTTCTTGTGTACATATAATAAGGTCCAAAAATTGAATATAGATTCCGGGAAACCCCCTGCATTCTGCTTTTCCAGGCTTGAGCTTGGTCACGTGACACGGATTTGGCGTATGTTTGCCTGCTGCTTGGCATAGACCCCTTCCTGTTTTGTGTCTCACTGGCTTCCCAGTTTTCGCGTCCTGCGTCGCGTTTAGACTCTGCTCTCTTTTGAAGTGCCGCGTAGGGTAGCTCTCGCTCACGCGTGCACACGTGGGAGGGTGGGGACGCGGGCAGCGATGTGCACGGCGGTCTGCTGCAAAACATCCTGCGCCTGACTTCTCTGCCCCTCAGAATTGTGCCAAAGCAATGATTTAAAATCAACGAAATCCTCAGACTTTGTAAAGGAGACTTTGTATGTTTGGTGCATTGTAACTGAGTCTGTTTACAGTATAGTTCTGTAAGTTCAGGAAGACGATTTGGAAATGCACAGCAGGGCAGAAACTTGTTAGTTGTGCCATCAGAGGAAACGCTTGTATTCTTACACTTTTTTTGCTCTGCTTGAGCAGCCTGCATGTATGAAGTTACATAATTGCTCTTTCTCTTATCTTAATATTGAATTTTATTCTGCTACATGTTCCTGGAAAGCTTCTTTGTGGATGAGAAAGCTCATGATGGTCTTAGAAAAAAATTCTAGTTATAACACTAACATGAAGTGTTCATTCACATTTACTTTTTACTACAGTTCTTTCCAAAACCTGGTGTATTTACATTATTTTTATCATCACAAGAACTTTGGGTTTTTTTTTTTCCTTTGGTCTATAAAACAAGCTCAAACCTAGTACCTTCCCCCACATCCTTGTACTATGAAGTTTGCATCAGTTGTCATATGAAACAGCAGAACAGAATTATCTGGGTTTTCAGGAAGGCTGCCAGTAAATACCTAGTATCACCCTAACTACTTAGTCTCCCTGACAATATTAAACCTCTTATTTATACAGTCTTGAAATGTATCACAAATCACCATCATTCCTACTAACACCAAATCGGCCACTCACCCAACCCTGTAGATCGCATTCAGTCTGTCCTAGCTGCTGTAATGTTGGCTTCAAATCCAACTATCTACTTCAGCCATGGAAACAATAGAGATTTAAAGCATAACACTTCAGTATAGACATTTTTTCCTTTGTTTCTTCAAATCACTTTTAAACAGAGGTACAGCCTCCCTAAGAAATTGGGGGGGGGGATTAAAAAGTGGGGATTGATCACTGATCTGAATGTCCAGATGTGGTGTTCCTGCTCCATAAAGGGCATACTGCGCAGTAGGAGCTTCGCTGTGCTCTACGCTGGATTTTGATTTATTTGCAGTTGTACACAAAGTGATTTGCTCATCTGCTCTTTCTTTAGAGGCCCTGCACCGCCCCTATGGTTGTGAGGTTGAACCCCAGGCACTGACCGAAGCCATCAGATGGAGCTCCAAGGAGAACCTGCTCGGAGCCACTGAGAGCGATCCCAATCTCTTTGTTGCACTTTACGATTTTGTAGCAAGCGGTGACAACACGCTCAGTATCACCAAAGGTAAGGGCTCTGAGTCGCGGAGCAGCAATGTGCCTGTAAACGCAGCCACACAAAATAGAAAGTCGAATCCTTCTCCAGTCATTTTGCTGGAAAGAGCAGGAATGAACGGAGCTGCCGATTACTTTTCAAGTTGCTGAGAGCAAGCGTACGCCCTCTCTCACTTGTGTTAGAGGGACACCTGCTGGGAAGTTCTCCTAGAACAGCGAGGGCTTTGCATGATGTTGCTCAACAGTCTAGCCAGCTACTGCTGTTCCTATCCTAAGCTCCCCAAATCACCTCCCTGGGGAGGGGAAGGGAAGAACCTTTACATTATTGGTGATAACAGAGCTCATCACTCTTTCAAGTGGAGCAAAATCTACAATTTTAAGAACTGCCCAGAGATTTTTCTGTCTCTGTTCACTGTGTATATCAGAATACACTCTGTTGCACAACTGTTTTAAATCAAATGCTATTTAAGGCTTCAAGATGGAGACAATCCTTAGCCCTCCAAGAAAAAAAAAAAAAAAGTCTTTCTGGTCTAAAAATCTGAACCACGGGAAGCTTTTGAATTGATCATCCAAACTGCAGTAAATTAGGGAACAGTATCTTAAATCGTTCTGTTGTCTATCTGAGACTTTACTTTTAAAATATTTTAAATAGAGCAATGCAATTGTGATTTCGCTGCTGTGGATTTTTATTGTTAGCTACAAACATAGGCTTATTCAGCTCATTGTGAGTGTCTCTCTTAATGAGACCCAATAGATTATTTTGCTTTTTTGCTTTCTGGTCCTAGGTGAGAAGTTGAGAGTCCTGGGTTATAACCAGAATGGTGAATGGAGCGAGGTACGTTCTAAGAATGGGCAGGGCTGGGTACCAAGCAACTACATCACACCAGTGAACAGCCTGGAAAAGCATTCGTGGTATCATGGGCCAGTGTCACGCAGTGCAGCCGAATACCTGTTGAGCAGCCTCATCAACGGCAGCTTCCTGGTTCGTGAAAGCGAGAGCAGCCCAGGGCAGCTATCCATCTCGCTCAGGTACGAAGGACGTGTTTACCACTACAGGATCAACACCACCTCAGATGGGAAGGTAAGGTTCTCCGGACAACGCTGCGGGTAGAGGAGATAAGGACATTAATTAAGAGGTGGTGCAGATTCCTAAGCTGCAGACTGCACTAGTTAGAGGAGGGATGTGTGTGAAGGGAAACAGGCCTACTGGCTTATTAATAAAAGAAAGGAACATCTCTCCTTATGCTGTATTTCTTAACTCACAGAGCACCACTTTGGAGAAAGTGCAGACAGTGTTTATCCAGGCTGAGAGCGTAGCTGGGGAGCAAAGCAGTTGCTGTTTGATGCAGCGATATCTTTCCACTGGTCCAGTTGGAACAAGCAGAGCTTTGTTATATCAACATTTTTAACCTTGGTCAATCTCATAACAGCATGTTGGGTCAAGGGGTGCAGAGACTGAACTTAACCCTTGGCTACAAAGAATTCCAGTTTCTAGTCCTGTAAAGCATGAGGCAGGAGGCAGCACTGCTCTGGAACGATAGCCCTCCTTCATTTCCAGCTGCCTTCTGCTGGTAAAAATCCCATAGATAGAATATTCATTTTCCCAAACTGTGAACAACGACTACTTTAAATTATATTTCTCATAGTATCTTTTTAAGCCATTACACGTATTTGTCTTCCAGTGTTACTGAAAGGTTCCAGCTGCCTTCTTTTAAGTAGATTCTTGGTTCTTTTTTCACAGGTATATGTGACAGCAGAAAGCCGTTTCAGCACCCTAGCAGAGCTGGTGCATCATCATTCAACAGTAGCAGACGGACTGGTGACAACTTTACATTACCCAGCACCCAAGTGCAATAAGCCCACTGTCTATGGGGTGTCTCCCATCCACGACAAGTGGGAGATGGAGCGAACTGATATCACCATGAAGCATAAACTTGGGGGAGGGCAGTATGGCGAAGTGTACGTTGGCGTCTGGAAGAAATATAATCTCACGGTTGCTGTGAAAACATTAAAGGTAAGTTTATAGATTGTTGTGTACCAGTCATTCTGCCATCGTTCATACTCAGGCATAAAGGAATTGTAATGTGTTCTCAATTCTGCCACCTAATGATACAAATATCTCATCTGTATAAAATCCATGCTTGAGAGCAGTATGTAGAACAAAGTTAGCGTATCGAACTTGCCACTACGCATGTGGCTTGGAAAGGATTTTGATTTTTTTGGCCCTGCAACCTCCTGCTGGAGCTGCGTATCCAAGTCAGACCTGTAGAAATGGTTACCAAGTCCACTTCTTTTCCCTCAGAAGAGATGTGGAGGTTTCTAAGAAACCAAAGGTGCTGGAAACATCATCTACAAGCTTTCCTCTACTCCTGCAAAAACTCAACTTCTCCGTTTATATTTCTTATCAAAGCCTTTTGTTTGTTTCAACATCACAGCTGCAATTCTAGGTACCTCCTACCTAAGGGAGCTTTGAAACTTGATTTTATATCTTCTTATAGTAGAATTAAGTCAGTGACCCTGAGAGTTTTCCTCTCACCACCCACACTACTTTGGTAGCTGCAGCAGCTACCAACCAAAAAGCATAACACCTTCTGGGTACTACATATCTGTCGCTTGGCCACACTGCAGGCTGGCCAGCCAGCTTTTCAGGTCTGTTATATTCCCTTTTTGCTCTGGTAAGAGCCAAAATAGCAAAATGGAGATGAGTCTTCTATCATCTATATTCAGCTAGAATGTGTGGTGTTAAACAGACCTTGGTCACAAAGATAAATTTTGTCATCTTTTGTCTCCCTGTTTGTCTAGGAAGATACCATGGAGGTGGAAGAGTTCTTGAAAGAAGCTGCTGTAATGAAGGAAATCAAACACCCAAACCTAGTGCAGTTATTAGGTTAGTGAAATAGCTTGATCTTTCTATTCTTACTTGTTTTCCATCAAATTGAAATCTCTCTACAAGCAGTGGCAGATACTCTCTATCTGTATAACTTCTTTTTCAATCAGGTCAGGTTATGGGGTGATGCTTTTGACAACTTGCTCCTTTATGTAGTGTTGGAGCTAAGATAAACTGATTTTAAACAAAACATCAAATAGCTACTTAATACACAGGTTTGTTGTTGAGGCCTGACTATGCATTATATACAAGTTTACCATGTCAGTCTCCTTTTAGTTTATACCCTTGGTTTTAGCTATGTTCCAGGAGTCAGTTACCAATTAAGAGTTTGATTCCTTTTCTGCTTAGTTAAATGAGCCTTTCAAAATAATTTTCAGTCATTGTATTGATAGAGCAGATTGAAAACATAAGAGCATTCAAAAGAGAAGAAAAAAACGTACTGGAAATGCAACAGTTATCTTTCCTCATGTTTCCCATTTAGCAAATCAGAGATGTCTTTAGAAAAAGCAGCACTAAATAAAACAAATCTATCTGTAATTAAGTACAAGACAACCAGATTGCTGCTGCTGTGAGAAGGGACCACTAGATATCACCAAATAAGTACATGAGATCAAGGCAATGGAGATGAAAGTCAATTAGACAGCACATGGATGGGAGAAATCTGTAGGCTTTACAGCTTGGCTGTGCCCTGCTTATCTCTCTGGCAAATGCATGACATACATCTGATGATATGATATGATATCACTCTTAAATAGTCCAAATAGCTGTTAATTCTACATGTAAAAGATTCTTAAGCAGATACCTTTACTAGTGTTTAATTGCATCTGGATTTCTGCTGCTTTCAGGAGCAGAAGTGTCAAGCCAAGTGTAGGATTAAAGGAGAAATGTGAAGAATGTGAATGATTTTAATAGTCTCTACTATTCTGTACCCATTTAAGAAATGGGCACAGACGATATGTCTGCCCAACTGTGTCTGCTACCAGGAGCAGAGACGAAGTTTTCTGCTCGGATGCATTTTTGCCCTTCTGATGCACAGTGTCATTTTGTTTTACTCCTGTATGTGCTTAACAGAATGAGCAGACATTCAGCAGCACTGCAGTGGGACAGAGAATGCGTTGCACAGAGATTTGACACGAGTATCCTACTGCCGCCCTCCTCTGCTAGGACATGCTTTGTACATAACTGCAATGACTGTAGCAAGTAGTCATCTGAGGAATGTGAGTGTGAGAATGCTGCCTTAGGAGCAGGTCCCACAGTGCTGATCACTTACCAGCTAGCACACATGGGAGTGCTTCACATTACTCCGTAGTGACATTTCAGTCTGGAAATCTTGCCAGTTGACAGGTACCTCCTTCCAGCTGGCCACTCTTTAGCTTGAGGAAGAGGGAGGGGAGGGAAAAAGCAGATAACATGCTCAAAATACCTCCTATTTCATTCGGTAACCCTCCAAAGGACAGAATGGCTCCTTTTTGTGTAAAGAGCGCTGCTATTTGTATATACGTGTTTCTCTCTATCCATAAAGTGGAAGGACAGCTAGATCGATAGAAGTACTGAATATTAAGTTAGGCTGCACTAATCCTGGTTGTAGATGAAAATCGTCAATTTTTCACAAAAATACTAACTGGTACAAAATACAACGAATGGACATTAGACCGTTAGATTGGTGAGTTAAGGAAGAAAGGGAAGCTTTACTCACATGCTCCTTCTTTCTCGCTGCTAGGTGTGTGTACCCTGGAGCCACCTTTTTACATTGTGACAGAATATATGCCATATGGGAACCTGCTAGACTATTTACGAGAATGCAACCGGGAGGAAGTGAGTGCTGTTGTGCTTCTTTACATGGCCACACAGATCTCCTCTGCTATGGAATACTTAGAGAAGAAGAACTTCATTCACAGGTGGGTCAAATCCTATTGCGCTGGTACAGTCTCAGGTTGTAACGATGGATGGGCCACCACCATGGTGGCCCAGGAACTCCTTTCTCTGAGAAGCTTTCTTCCAGAATTGGGTTTCATGCTGGGACATCTATTGGCTGTTTTGTTTTTGACATTACATCTTATGATGAAAGGAGATTTGAATGGCTTTGTAATGTGCTGCCATTTAGGTCTTTGGCACTGGCTTGCGTTATCTTCTTCTCATGACTTTCATAGTAAACTTATAATCTTGTGAATGACAGCCTGACAGCTATGAAAGTTAGTTGGTGTTCCCAGCCCTGATGTCCCCTTTCAGGGCAAAACACTGAAAACCAGAATGTCCTATTTTAATCCCATCAGATAAAACGGTGCCATAAAGCTGTTACCAGTACATGATGAGCTACTGGTCTCATCCTGTTCTTAGGAAACATAAACCTTTTACCGTAACAGCTGTCGTACTGGAATCGCGATAGAATTTAAAGAATGAACCCTAATCTTACTGTTCTTAGGAATAACTCCAATCAGTGTCTAACCCTATTTAGAGTAAAGCTCATATTATCTTTACCTGCTGTATGTAGAGAGTGCTTTTTTCCTAAGACAGAGGGACAGACTACTCAACTACAAAACTGTATTTAAAAGTGCTTTTGCCTCAGTAAAACATTGTGCATTTTTCTTTATGCAGGGACCTGGCAGCCCGGAATTGCTTAGTTGGAGAAAATCATGTGGTGAAGGTGGCTGACTTTGGCTTAAGTCGACTTATGACTGGAGATACCTACACAGCTCATGCTGGAGCCAAGTTCCCAATCAAGTGGACAGCTCCTGAGAGCCTGGCCTATAACACCTTTTCAATCAAATCAGACGTGTGGGGTAAGAAAACTCTAATGTTCTGTTCTGTTGCATTTTGTTTTTCTTTGATATCCTGGAGAGTAGGTTGCTTTCTGTCCTGGGCAGAAACATATGGATAAGGAGGAGCTCCAATGCCAGGCTATAACATCACAACTCAATAGCATTTTTAGCGTGTAATGTTTCTGTCAAGGCTGACCTGAAACATCTGTGAGAAAGAGATGCTGCCTCAAGCTGCAGTGAAGGCCGCAATTCTAATACGCCCAAAATTTAACAAACACGAAAGATGAGGGCAGTCTTATGACTCGGATTATTTTTTTCCTCCTTTTGCAGCTTTTGGGGTGCTGTTATGGGAAATTGCCACCTATGGCATGTCACCATACCCAGGCATTGACCTGTCTCAGGTGTATGATCTGCTGGAGAAGGGCTATCGAATGGAACAACCTGAGGGGTGCCCTCCGAAGGTTTATGAACTGATGAGGGCGTGTAAGTATTTTCTTCCAGTCTGGGGGACAAAGCCTGGGATGGGTGGGAGAAATCTGTAATTAACTCTAAGTCTTTTGCTTTCTATGTGCCATTCGGCTAGCTAGTGTAGAAGTCTCCACCTGAGAGATACTTGGTTACTGATGCCAGGCAAGTCTAATCTCAAGGGGGTGAGAATTCACCACCAAAATTATCATTGTTATGAGTACAGCTAGATAGTACATTGTGGCAAATTATACTAGTATTTTGTGAGTGGTAACTCTTGCTATGGAAACACAAAATCAGAAGAAAACTCATTTCTCCTTAAACACAGCAGCTGTGCAGGAGAGCTGTAGTTGTGAAGGTTGCATGAAATGAATCCTCCAAGACACTGCTCATCAGTGGCCATGAAAAGCTCCCTTGTGCTGTTTAACAAACTGAAAATCTACCAGCAAATGACCTAAAGCCACAGTTAGTGTGCTACAAGAAGAGAGCAAAAAAACATTACGGGAATTGCCAATATCCTTCAGTCTCAGAAGAGCAGAAAAATATATTCAGCAGAAGGCTGAAAGGATCCTAAGAAGCAAACCATGACATGTTGTTGAGGAAAGTAGACAACTCTGAGTAGACCCTGCCAGTCTGACCGAGGTGATACTAACCTGTGTTACTAGTGTGGCCCTAAACATACAAGACACATGAACCAAGGCTTAAGAAGGCCATCTGTGATTTGTTTCCAGCCCAGTACCAAGCTCTTCAGGGAAAGTGGCGGGAACTTAAGTTAGGAAACAAGGATGCAGAGTAGTGAGGAAGGAGATTCCTCCAAAATCTCTGCAGGACAAAAGCTAAGAGGCAGGTAATTAATATGATATTAATCCACCACAACATGAGCAGAATGCCAGTCACCTTTCACACCACTCGCTGACGTCAAAAGATCAGCGCTCCCAGGATACCTTCCCCCAGTGTAGTTTTCTRACTATAGAAATTCCACCTTTTATCATCATTCCGTAACTTACCGAGCTCTGCCGTAGAGCGCTGCGCTCTCTTCCTCCTTCCCCACAGGGCGTACGTGCACACACTTTTCCTTTTGGAAGAGACTGTCTGAATTTCAGTATTCAGAGCACATGARCAGAACGCTGCCTGCAGTTTTTTGCGGACAGTTATCTGTGACCTGGTAGATGAGTTCAGTCCCCACAGCCAGGATAGCAAACATGGAATTCTCCTTTGCCTGGAAGAGGAAAGGGGTTGGGGAGATCAGAAAAACCTGTGGAGAGGGGAGAGACTGAGCTTTCTAAAATTGGTTCCTTTGCTCTCGAGACCTCATTTGTTAGGTTATGTAAGGGCGATTGCCGCTGTGAATTAGTACCTGACTGAATCTAAAGACTACATAGTAGTAGGCGGTCACAGTCTGCRGTTCAGAGAGCTTAGGTATGTTCTGCCTCCTGAACAGAATAAAAAATTGCCTTCTGTTGTGCTTCAGAGAGAGACCTTTCTTTTCTCATGCTGCAGGTTGGAAGTGGAATCCACCAGACAGACCTTCTTTTGCTGAGACCCACCAGGCCTTTGAAACCATGTTCCATGACTCGAGCATCTCTGAAGGTGAGTGTCCCTTTTGCCTTATTTCTGAAATATTAGTAATACAGTTTCACCTCCAGAATGCTATCTGGAGGCTTATGGACAGACTCTTAAGGCTCATCTGCTGGCCTTGAAGTGCTAGCCGTGTGATGAAGGCTTCATCCCTTACTTAACTTTTCCACTCCATATCTGCAAATATGTCATCTTATTTACTGCACAAATACTGAATACAGTTTAGAAATATTCTGGTGCAGGGAACAGTATAGTAATTTATTTGAGCACCAAGGTACAAAGGAACAGATTTAAAGAATATTGTTTCTTGCTTCCCAGACTCGAGCATGAAGGTGAGTGATGCTGAGAGAGAGAGGAAGATACATGCATATCATGGTCCATTTTTGACTTCAGAAATTGTGTGATGAAATATTATTCTACCGGGTTTCACTTTAGAAAGTCTGCCTTGATCTCTGGATCTTCTGCTTCACTACTTCCAGGAGCAAAACTGTGCACCTAAGCTCTCAAACATAGTCAACTAGGAGATAAATACTTGGGAGAACTGTGAAACTAGACAGGAAATGGGCAGAACCATCCATCCATTTCCCTACTACAGAAAAAAAAACACATCAGGTGATTGAATGCTATCAGGGAAGATTTAGAACATGCACTTCAGTTGGTGCCCAGCAATGCCAACCTGGGGGTGGCCAGGAGATCTGTTTTTGTTGTTTTTAATCGCTTACCCTGTATTGGTGTTGGGAAGGAAACGTGCTGTCTTCACTTCTAATAGGGAGATCCAGTGCTTTGTCTCAAGCAAAGGAGCTTAGATCCAGAGGGAACACAACTTTTGGGGATCCCAACGACATCTGTATRCGACACCTTGATTAGAAACAGAGGCAGCTGCTTTCTAGAACTTGAGCTCTAGCCCATAAGCAGCCCTTATCCCAGCACAGACCTTCTCTTGTACAGATCTTAACCACCTTTTTTTGTGCTGAATTTACAAAGATATAGATGAGTTAATTTGAAAGCATTAGGGGAGGCATCTTAGCATAAACACCTCTGAACTCGAGCAAAAATTGCATTTATAGATTGCTTTCTCAGTCATGTACCTCTTCTTCCTAGTCTGGGTCTGCAGACCTAGATTTCTTTTTCCCTTCCTCTGCTGGTCTCTCTTCCAACTATTCCCTCTGTTTTTTTTCTTACAGAGGTAGCAGAGGAGCTTGGAAGAACAGCCTCCTCCTCATCCATAGTTCCCTACTTGCCCCGGTTACCCATGCTTCCCTCCAAGACTAGAACACTGAAGAAACAGGCAGAGAACAAGGAGAATATTGAAGGAACACAAGATACTGTGGAGCACTCAGCTTCCAGCTCAGCACCAGGTATGGGCATTAGGACAGTGGCAATGACACCGTGTCTTCTGTGATAGGTTAGCTGCTGGTGTAAGTTGCCAGAGAAATAGAAGAAAATGGAACAACGTCTCCCAGCTGGAGATCTACAGCAAACTATCCTTGCAGGATGGCTTGTTGGCTCAACGTTTCAGTGAGGATGCAATTAAGTACAGTGACTTTTCTCAATTTGTAACCCAAATGCAGTACTTACTGTGTTTCTATAGTAGGAGAGGCAGGGCTAGAAATCTCCCTGGCTGTGTTTACTCTTCTTGAAGTAGTGAAGTGGAGTGGTCAGAAAAAGGGAAGATTTGCTTTGCTTTCTCGGGGAACTGAGGCAGCTGAGGGATGAGATGACTGATGTGGAAGCAGGAGAGCCTTTTTGTTTGGTGGTGTAGAATGGTACAGGACGATGGGAGTTCTTGATCACAGTACAGGTGTCACTTTTCATTGCTGAGAATGCAGGACTACCCTTGACAGCTAAGACCATGTCTGGGCAGACACTGCGCAGACTTCTCCGTTTTGTTGTCAGGCTGTGGAACAAAGGAACAAAATCCTGGAACACGAAACAGTTTTGTGGCAAACGTGCTTGCGGGCTCGGGCTAGATGATTCTTCAGGCTTACTTAAGTTGACAACTAAGCCCACATCYGGCCCAAGCACTCCTTCCTGTGACAGGCCAGAGCTTTGAGCTGCAGGCATTCAGGCTGTTTGCCACTGCAGCAGCACAGTCATTTACTAGCAACTAGAAGACAYTGCAGCTTGTTGGTTGTCCTTTCAATAAATGCCATTGTATTTTTTTCCTTTAAATTTGGTTTTGTTGTTGTTTAAACAAGACAGCTTCAAAACTAAAACTGACAAAATACATCAGGAGATTTTCTTTTATAATGGCTGTATTTAGGGAAGGAGGACAAAGCTACAGGAAGAGAGTAAGAAACTAACTGGACAAAAAGAGCACTTCATTTTCTCCTGAACTCTCTCCTAAATGCTAGGTAATAGGCAAGTTTTACATGCAGAAGTAGAGAAAAAGAAATCAAAAGCACATGAGCACAAAACCAAAAATGCTAGTTTCCTCTCTCAGTCCATCTCTGCAGACCCTGGGCTGCTAAATATCCCAGGACCGTAAAACCTCCTGCAGCATAGGAAAGTGGAAACGGAGAATGATTTTTCAGATTTGCATTTGTTTCTTTTGTCTAGGTTTTATCAGAAGCACACAGCCAACAAGTGGGTCTCCTGCGCTGCCTCGCAAGCAGAGGGACAAGTCACCCAGCAGCCTGCTGGAGGATGCCAAAGAGACCACTTTCACTAGGGACAGGAAAGGCGGCTTCTTCAGCTCCTTTATGAAGAAGAGGAATGCTCCTACACCTCCAAAGCGCAGCAGTTCCTTCCGGGAGATGGAGAATCAGCCCCACAAGAAATATGAGCTAACGGGTAACTTTTCATCTGTTGCTTCCTTGCAGCACATAGACGGGTTCTCTTTTGCTCCCGCTCAGCAGGATGCAAGCCTGGCACCATCAAAGTGCTATGGAGGGGGCTTTGTGCCGAGGACCTTCTACAGTGATGACAGCAGTGGTACCAGTGCTGGTGGGGGCGTGAGCACCAGTGGCGGGTGGTCGGGCATCACAGGTTTCTTTACACCACGCTTGATCAAAAAGACACTGGGTTTACGAGCAGGAAAACCCACTGGCAGCGAAGAAGCTTCAAAGCCTTTTCCAAGGTCAAACTCTACATCTTCCATGTCCTCAGGGCTTCCAGAGCAGGATAGGATGGCAATGACCCTTCCCAGAAATTCCCAGAGGTCAAAAATCCAGCTGGAACGGACAGTGTCCACCTCCTCTCAGCCAGATGAGAGCATGGGGAGGGCCAGTGACCTGCTTCCCAAAAGGTTTGAAGAAGGCCCTGCTTTGACCAGAGAGAGACCAAAAGCAAAACTCTTGCCGAGGGGTGCCACAGCTCTCCCTTTCCGAACCCCCTCTGGTTTGGAAGAAAAGGAGGGTCCGGGGCTGGCAGCAGCTCCTAAGAGTAAAGAAAAAAACACTGGCCCACGACAGGGGGCCCTTGAGGATGGTGAGAGACCAGGGTGGTCATCTCCAGTAAAGGCTGCAGCAATACTTCCAACCACTCATAACCACAAAGTGCCAGTCCTAATCTCACCCACTCTAAAACACAGTCCAGCAGACGTGCAGCTTATTGGCACAGACTCTCAGGGTAATAAATTTAAGCTCTTATCTGAGCATCAGGTCACTTCTTCCGGCGACAGGGACCGGCCCAGACGGGTAAAACCAAAGTGTGCTCCACCTCCACCACCAGTGATGAGGCTCCTACAGCAGCCAGCTGCCTGCTCAGATGCAGCAGAAGATCTGGGCATCGTGGCAGGAGTGCAGCACGGACTGGAATCGAGTGAAGGGAGTAAGAAGGCAGCGGCGGCAGCAGCAGCACCTGTTGGTGGAAAATCTGGGAGGCCCGTGCTGCCTCCACCTCAAGTGCCTCTGTCATCGTCTTCCACCTCCCCGGTGAAAATGGCCAATGGCACAGCTGGCGCGAAAGTGGCGCTGAGAAAGACCAAACAGGCAGCCGAGAAAATCTCAGCAGATAAAATCAGCAAGGAAGCACTGCTGGAGTGTGCAGATCTTCTTTCGAGTGCCATCACCGAGCCAACACCAAACAGCCAGCTGGTGGACACAGGGCACCAGCTGTTGGATTACTGCTCAGGCTACGTGGACTGCATCCCGCATACACGCAACAAATTTGCCTTCCGCGAAGCTGTGAGCAAACTGGAACTCAGCCTGCAGGAACTGCAGGTATCATCAACAGCTGCTAGCGTCCCTGGGGCAAACCCTGTCCTTAATAACTTATTGTCATGTGTCCAAGAAATCAGCGATGTGGTGCAAAGGTAGCTACTGTCGATCTGGGTAAGAGAAACATACATGGGTGGGGGGGACTTTTTTCTGTACTGATGCTTTCAAAAGGAAAGATTGATACTTGAGTATGTGAAGTACCTCACATCACTGAGTTCTCCTCACGTTTACAGGTTCATCTCAAAAATGGGGAGGGAGAGGGTAGATTAAAGCATTTAAGGGACAGAACACCAAGCATTTGTCCCTACCCAGTCAGTCTGATCTGCTTGGGTTGGCAAGGGGAGGAAGTTCTTGCTCCTCCCTTTGAGGGGCAGGAGAATCAATGGCAGGTTCTTGCTCCGGGCAGGACGGTTTGCCGCGTGATAGCTGCAGTACTGCAGTGGCTGCAGGCCACTTGGCTGTACAGATCCTTCCCCATCTGCACTAATGCATGCTTTGGCCTCCTGACAACGCAAAGGAAAGGCACTGGGGCTCTGTTGGTACCAACTGCCAAGCAGTCTGAGCTGGAGCAGCTCTGAAGGGGATGGTTGCGTGCGTTTGGGGGAAAGGTCTAATGCACTGACAGTATTTGGAGCTGCTGGAGGTGGATGCACTAGCCCAGATGGCTTACTTCCACAGTGCTGTTGCTGCTGTAACGAGAACTACACAATGAGTTAATATATGGAAACTGTCCCTTTTCCCTCCTGTCCACCTCATCCATCACACGTTCTCATTTTCATTATACCTGAAGCATCAGGGATGCTGGGCAGACTTACCACTGGAATACCCCGCTTCCCCACCACACAGCYTTCACTTGGTTGATACCCATTTCTAGTGGTCTAGCACGGGTGCTACTTGATGGTCATATGTGAGTAGTTTGGAGTTCTTGCACAACTTGCCAGTGTTGTCGTTACTGGGGGKGGTGGTGGTGTTGGGTTTTGTTTTGTTTTGTTTTCTAAGTAAGTGCTAGATTGTTTTTTAACTCGTTACCAGGTTGACCTCCCAATTCTGTTTTGTTACCTTGGGGACCCATAGTAGGTAAGGCAGAGCCCCCACCACCTGCATCCCCTGGCTGCTCTCTACATTCCTTTAGCAGTCAGAGTGCTGCTGCAGCCAGCTGGAAAACCAGAAGATACAGCCTTGCCTGCCCTGCTGCGCCCCCGCACTGCTGCAGGCATCACTGGACCAGTCGCTACTCTGCCATGACACTAACTCTGCACACTGATAGCTTTCTGGGGTTTGCTCTGTTGCCTACCTTGCAGGCACTTCACCTCCCCTGGATACGAAGGTGAAGAGTTGTGTGAGCACGCGTGGGAATCGCAGCTGTCTTTTCATTTGCTTAGACTAGACCAGACTCGCATGCTGCAGGGTAGGGAACGTGCACATATAACTGCACCCTCCTCTGCCCGAGGCTTTACAAAAACTAGTATGGCTCTGCCTTGGAGGGGTCCCACCGCTCTCYGCTGCCTATTGACAATCCCAGAATGAAAGCAATCATGTGGTGGACAGTGTCTTCCTCAGTCCTAGTGCTGTTAGTAGACTGTGGTGGCCTCAAAAAGCCAGTGTCTGTGTACGCGCACAACTCCCTAGGCTGTAAGCATGCTGGCACATGGGAAGACCTCAACCAATCACTTGGCTTGAGAAAGGGAGAAAACAGGCCTGGTACCTATCTCCAAATACAGATGTACTCCTGCATGCTGCTGCTCAGTTCTCACACTGTTGGTGATGATAGAGGATCTGGCTTGCTTTGCACCTTAAATCTTTTATTTTTGGCTAAAATGCTTTTTAAACTTGTTTTTGAAGTGTGACTGTGCTGCTTTTAATCCCAGCATTTAGAGTTGAGCTGGGGCACAGGCGTAATTTAGAGGATTGGCACTTCTATTTTTATCTAGAAGCATTGCCCTGTTGGTGCTCAGAAGTAGGCTGCACAGTCTCAGCATAGGTCCTTAGCTTTTCCAATGCAGCCTAGTGAGACATTGGCCTGAAAAATCTTTAAAAATGTGCTAGTGTCTGGGAATCTTTTTTTTTTTTTTTTTTTTTTTTTTTAAAGAACTGTTCTGTGGTAAGTAAAGCTGTGTCACGATGTGTGAATGCACACCGGTGGAGCGGTGCAGAAGGTGAAATGGACCATGCAAGCTTCACTGTCAAAGTAAGTGAAATGGTGAGGGAAGAAAAAAAAAAACCCTCCACCATAAATCAGACAGATATTAAAGTGATTGAATTGATCTCACAAGTCAGTTTTACTCTGATGAGCTGGTACCAAGTGGAGACAGMCTGAGTTAGCAGGCCGGACTTAGTCATACGGAGCCCACCTGGCAGAGCCTGCTGTCTAGTTTTGCAGTAGCGCAGAGCTCCTGCCTCTCCTCTCCTATAGTCCTTACGCTCCAAACCCCACTGAGCAGCGGGGCAGAGGGGATGGCGGAAAGGCTGCACTGGGATTCTTTCACAGTAAGGCAGAGTACCAAACCATTATCTTGCAGACTTTACTGAGGGCTTTTGTGGTTTACCTTATCTCTTCCAGTCATCGTTATTGCGTGTGTGCATCCCCGCACACCAAACTGTCTGCCTTTGGAAAGGTGACCTGCAAAGGGAAAAGCCTTGTGGTGTTGCTTCATGTTGCCTTTTAAACATCAAAGGGATTGAAAAGGTATGCGAGCTTCTGTAGCGTCAGATAGCCMGGTCTTGCGTGTCCTGGGAGACAATCTTACCGTTTCATCCTTGTACTACTACTCAGCCTAGTAGAAACAGATTGAAACTGAAGCAATTCTTAGAGGAAACGTGTTTTAACCAGAAAATTTTAAGCCTATTGTAGACATTACTCCAATTTTGATAAGAATTTTGAAAGAAGCCTTTTTTTCCCCCTGAATGCCAGTCTCCCAGAAAAGCTCCAGCAAAAGTGACAGAACAGCAGACAATTCCTGGAATTTCTAATTATTTAAACTCTCTTTCAACCTGTTTTTACTCTTCTGAGAAAACTAATTGTGTCCTATCAAACTGATTCCCAGCACTAGTTATCCACCCTTCTTTTAAGWTGCCCAATTTCTCCTTCCCTACTCCAGAGGTGGTGGACAGTGTGACAGAGCAGTGCCCTGGTCTGGTCTGGGCGGTATCATTGCTCTGCAGTCTCTGAGCTGAAAAACCCAGCTGCTTTTAAGTGGAAGCTGAGTGTCAATTCTGATCCCTCCAGCAGAGGCAAAACAGGACAGTGGAATTTGGGGGACTTGCCTGTCACTGGTTCTCCTAAGAATGTTTTCTTTGCTCGTAACATGTACTATCTTACTGGCAGCTGGTAGACGGTGATGGAGGTATTGCTGACTTGACACTCAGTTCCCCCCACCAGCACCTAAACATTGCTGCTGCCCCTGCTCACTCTCTTGCCCAACATTACTTTATTCCACAGTCTGAATTTCCTCATGCCCTCTGGCAAGGTAGCAAAAGGACGGTATCTGGGGAAGTTGATTCTGTTACAAATCACAGGTCAAATTTTCATCCTTCCACAGCCACTCTCCTAAATTGTCACAGCTCTGTCTCCCTTTTGATGATACCGATTTAGCTTTCTGTTCAGCTTTACAGCTCTCTACTGTAGCAGTTGCTCTGCTTTCAGCCTTGCACCGTATGTTTAAAATACCATAAGGAGGCAGAAGCCTTGATACTTCTTCCAGTGAAGAGCAGGCATTGCTCTGCTGTTTGTGGAGAAGGCATAAACACCTGTTGGGTTTCTTTTTCACCACTGTGAGAAGGACTTGTACAGTAAGAATGCAATTGTAGCCTGGCTCCCTAATTAACTTGCACTAGTACGGGCTAGAATTTAAAAGTAAGTAATCTTCCTTGCAAAAGGAGATGGTATCAAGTAGAGCCTGGTAATGCCAAGCACAAAGCATGTGCTCACACAAGTGAGCTGACTTGGAGCACTTTCTCTTCCTAGCTACTGTGGGGAATTAGCCAGCTCCCAGGTGCAATTCTCTTCTCTTCCTGCAGTGCAGACCCTTTTAACCCCCAAACTGGTGCACTCTGCTGTCTGWCTGGCAGCACTTTGATTTAATCATGATTTTCATCATAGGGATGAAGCTGAAATAAGAGTTTTGGTCTTGGGACTGCATCAAGTTAAGCAGCTGGAAAAGCAGAATTGAAGGGAGCAGTGTTCCTGACGCAGAACACGGTGGGGAGGTGCACCTACCTATTCCTGTCATCCTCACACAGGACCTTCCTCCTCAAAGCCACTGGCCTTATGTCAACGAGAACACAGTCAAAACGCCCGCGTGTTGACATGCAGTTACGAGTGTGCTTGTCTAAGAGCTTTGTGGCACACCGTGCTCTGCAGGCAGCAGGAGCTGAACCCCACAGGGAGGGGTTCAGTAACCCCTCTGTTACTGCACTATGGGCAGTAGCTGTACCAGAACTGCTGGGTTCAACGGAGCAGCCCTTTTTTAAAAGGCAGAGGGGTGAGACTGATCAGGTAAGACGGGGTACGTGCCCTCTGCAGTCAGTGTGTTTCAGATAGAGGAACACAGACGTCGTCTGTACCACTTACCTGACACCGGCTTCCCAGGCAGCAGAAGGGCTCAGGATTGTATCCGTTGGTGCTCCTGGGCAATAGCAGCTGTGACAAGCACTAAATGAATCAAGGTGGATTTTTTCTTTTTGCAAGTGTTGCAGACTGCTGTGTTTTGTTTTAAAACACTCAACCCCAGGCCTGTTACTAACCAGTAGCTGACAGAAACTGAAGAGTAGCAACTACAGCATGCTCAAAAACCTCCTCCTTCTGTGCRAATAGCATTATCCAGTTCCTTGTGCAAGTGGATGTTTTGCATGAATGGGCAGTGGAGTTGCACTCCAATTGCCTGTAGTATAGAACAAAACCTTTAGTCTATTCCATGCTGGTAGGAAACAATCTGTTACGGGACACACGACTGACTGACTTACCTGTAATATCGACAAGATGAGAAGTGTCTGTACCAAAGGAGGTCGCTCTTCCAAACGCGTCTGTTGTGCATGGGGCGGGGGAGGGGTAAAGACTGATCAACTCAGCACGCTGTTTGTATCAGTAGTGAACTTGCAGAGGACAGGAATGGATTAAACTGAAACACATTAATCACCAATCACTCTACCAGTGTTGTCAACTGTTTTTGTTTTTAATTGTTATTGTAATATATTTTGGTTGTTTTTCTAATTTAATTTTCTCACTATTGTCTGACTGTGAACTGCGAACAGTGTTAAACTTGATGTAAATAAGGCCCTTTGAAGGGCCTCTTTGCCTGTCGTTCCACAAAGTTTTGCCAATTTGCATTTTGTTTTAAATAAAGGTTGCAATATTTTATTGGCAAATAAACGTGACTAGATGTTGCTTTTTTTTTGGTAAGTCTATTTGAGCTTGCTCATTACTAAGCTGAAATTTGTTATTTGGGCTTGAAAAGAAGAGATGATTTATAARCCTGTTAATACCGGAGGTAATTTAATTCTGCCAGTTTGCAAAGAAAAGCAATCATCTTTATTTATGCCTTTAAAACTGAACTTAATGGTGCCATGGAGTGGTCATGGGAAAGTGGTTCCTGGTACTGCAGTTGCATAATCAAATGCTCACTTAACTCTCAAACATACACCCTGGTGTGACCCATACGCCCCGATGTGACCCACCAGCGTGCAGGGTCTTGCATCATCAGTTTAATAGTTGCCCTCATTACTAACACTGCCTTCATTTAAATCAATAATGATAAGAAGAACTGTTCAACATGCCAGCTTCATACAAGCCCACCACTGTTGAAATGCTTGTCAAAGCCACTGTCTTCCACTCTAAGCAGCAGTCTGAACAGCTAAGGATTCTTTTCTATTTTTAAAAAAAATCTTAACTCATCCTGTCTTAGAAAATTAACTAAGCAGGTTAGTTAGTTATAACACAGCACCTGAGGTGTGCTCCTGTCATGCTGCATTCTGACTTTGTCAGCTGACTTCCCTGTGCACATCTCCCTCTTCTCTTTCTCAGGCTGCAGCATTAGGATTGAGGCTTGTGATCAGATGATCAGCCATAAACCAAAGCTCATAAAGTGCAGGCTGGCATAAACCTTAAGGTCCCAGTCCAGAGTCAAACACCAGATAGGTTTAAAGTAACTTTGCATGAAGAGAAGAAAGCTGGCCCATCTGCCTGCCTTGGACTATGAAGCCTCATTAGATAACGAGCCAGCAGGCCAGGAGGGAAACACTAACCTGCGGTCTGCAGTAGTATTAAGTATGTCTGGTCAATCTTTTCCCAGAGGTCGTGCTACTCACCACTGGCATCGCAGCSCCGTTCAAAGCTTAAAATAGACCAAAGGCCACACATCCAGTGGCCAGGTAACTAAACACTGTCCTTGGCATGTGCTGTTTCTCCTGATCTTCCTTAGCATGGCTGTGTTGGAAGGGAGTTTTGACCTAGAGGTCACAAAGCAATTCCTGTAACACTGTTGAAATTTTTTGGTCCTGCTGTAACATACTTATCATTTGGCAAGTACCCAGACAGCAAACAGCCCCTTTGTGTAGTAATACTGATACTAGCCTGAAGCCACAGCATGCAACATACTTACTTACTTAAATTAAAAAATAATAAAAAAAACCCTTACTCCATCTCTGCAAAACAGAACTCAACGGTAACCTCTTCTTTTGATCACTATCCTCTTCAACAGCCCTTTGTCCTTGAGAGTAGAGTTCACCTCTCCCTAAACCAGCTCCTGCTGTGGAGCAAACAGCCCTTCAAACTGCTTAGAAAAATAACTTCAATCTCAGCACATGCCCTATGTTCACCTCATCCCCATAGTTGCTTCCATACAACGGAAGACTGCAATGGGAAAGGGGAGAGCAAGGACACTCCAAAGCAAGAGCCGAAGGGTCTTACATCTCCAGAGGAGATGATTACTCTGTCGTTTTCTTCACGCAAGGGCCTCCTTACTCAAAAGCATGAGCCTGTCATGTGTGTCATGGCASACAACCTTGTGAATGCAGGACAGCAACCGAGAAAACTCCAGCATACAGCTGGGTGCAGTGTGAGAGCCTGTAAAGCGACTGAGAAAGATGGGGCAGGGAAGAGGGAGCAGTTTCGGCTGGACTGTCTCACTAACACCAGTCGATCCAAGGCCTTCACTACACYGTAACAAAGCAAGGATTGGGGCACCACTGCTCACCTGAAACACAGCTTCTGTCAGCACAACCAAATCACTACTTCAGGCTAATACCTGCTAAAAGATGGGACTTAAAAACACTGGATGACTTAAAACACAGACAAGTGCAGGCTGTCCCAGTGTCCCATCAGTAAGATTCAGCAGGGTGCACTYCCCTGCAAACAGCCCTCACAGTAACAAGGAGTGAAGTTTCTGTCCCAGTGCAAGTGTGCAGCTGGGTAATCTGCTTGCCTGATCTTGAGAACGGAGAGCAGCTCTAAGTATGCAGAACCACCTTCATCACTGGCATAGTCCCACCTGGTGTTCAGGGAAGAAAGTAATTGATACGCTGAGATACAGATTTACAGCCCTGTGCTGAGAAAAGTTTCTCCTCTTTGGGGACAAACACCATCATCTTGGCCACCTCATCAAGGGCTGCCTCTGTGTATGGAAGTCCACGGGCCAGGAAAGCATCCCTTGCACACAGTTTCACGTGGCGATACTCCAAGGGCAGGAACGGCACAAAGAAGTCAATGAGGTTCTCTTCAAGGAAGTGGCTGCGGGCGTAACTGTTGTCTGCAGCAAAAACCAAGACAACACAAACTTCAGAGCAGTGAACAGYCCTGCTTGTTACCATCTGCACTTGCAGAGTTTCACACATCTTAGCCAGGCATTAGGAGAGACTGTGCAGTCAGGAGAAGCCACCTTGATAAGGAAGCACAGGCCAAGAGAGGTCAGGTTGGTCTTGCTGGGGTTACATCTTTCAGCTGAGATCTGGCATCCCATTGCAAATACATCTCTCTCTCCTGAAGGGCTGTCTAAGATGGCTCATCCAGCCCTACGTGCTGGGAGAGACACACCCTTCCACTTGTAAAAAGTTGTCCAGTAGTCTGAACACAGCTACRCCACCATGGCTTACCCACCAGATGCCAAGAGGAGCCTAAATTCCCTGAGGAGCCCTGATATCTAAGACATTAGATGTGCCCCTTGGCACAGCCTGCAGGAAAGGCTGCTTTTCACAGCCTGGCTGTGAAAGGGGGCAAGTGCCTCATGACTCCCTTCTCTCTGAGCTGGTACTGCAGCAGTGTCATGCTCACAGGGCTGTGCTTACGTGGATCAGGTAACAAATACACAATAAAAATAATCCTGGGGCAGGGCTGGAATAAATGCTTGTTCCATGGTGCGCACACCTGAGCACCACAACATGCACATTACTGTGTAACCAAGGACCCCGGCCAGCACACGAGGTCAGGCGTGCAGCCTGCCTGCGCCACCCCAGACAGCCCAGCTCTGTTACCTGCAGGTTCCAGCAACTCCAGCCGCAGCTGCTGCTCCAGGAACTCCATGGAAATCTCTTCCCGTGCCCGCCCAGCTCGCCAGAAGTCCAGGGCTACCTCATTGATGGTGTTGCCACCAATATTGCTGCAGAGACAAGGGAAGTCACTCAACCTCACCACCAGCGACAAACTGSTCAGGGCTGCCAGCAACTTCCCCTACAAACAGGTCTCAACAATTCTGCTAGCAATAAAGAATTTACTGTATAGGATCAGCACCCGAAATATTCGCATACAGAGGAACTTGCTTGCTTCCCAAAGAGCCCCTTTCCAAAGGCATCTATAGACCGAGTATCTTCCACCATGCCAGCACGGACCCTGAGGCAGCTGCTTTCTCTCCCAGGGTGGCAYCAGGAACCAGCAGAGCCCCCCACCATCTATCAGTCTCCTGTCCCAGCTACGACGCAATTGGCATTGCAGGTGACCYTTGGCCTCCCACCAAACTCTGTCACTGAAAGTCCAAGTTAGAGGGCAGCGCACATGGCAGGAGTCCCACTAGAAGCAAAGGCCCTGGGAAGCTATTCAAGCAGCAGCCCAGGACTTAGCAAAGCATCCCTTGCCTGAGGGACAGAAGAGCTGCAGTTCCTATTTGAAGACTCCTCTGAAAACCCACCACAGGGGCAGCTGGATGCCCAGGGACACAGGGTCCTGACAGCCATCAAGGCTCCAGGGCAGCCCCTGTATTTCTGAAAACAGWCCCAGGTCAGACAACCCCCCGAGTGCTGGTGAGGGGGTTGCAGCACGCTCAACAGCCATTGGCCCCTGGCAGTGCTCTACCAGCAACCTGGTGATACTAGAAACCAGTTGCCCACGGGGCTTGTGTAGGCAGGAGGCAGAGGAGCCTGGCACAGGATCACTCTGATCTGAGACCCATTTCCTCTCATGTCAGTGACTCTTGACCCCTTCCCCCAAACAGAGGGAAGGCAAAACAAAAAAGCCACCCGTTTTCCTCCTACTTCCAGCAGAGCTCGTACTGATTCTGCTCCCACCCAGACTGCAGGAGAAACAGCCAGTCAGGCAGACTGACACAGCCAGTCCCATCCCATCCCCATCACCCAAACCTGGCCAAGGCTGCACGACCAGGCCAGCACCTGCACATGAGCCCTGGGGGGACAGCCAGCCCTCCTGCAGCAGATTTGTGTCATGCTGCCACAACATATGATGAAACCACCCCAAGATTACACGCTGCTGCAGTTCATGGCACCCTGCTCCCATCTGTTTGGCAGCACCAAGGGGCTGACATAAGGTGAACTGGCCCAGTGCCGTGCCGCTCCCTGCAACACGCACCTGCAAGGCTTGCCAGGCAGGGMACAACGTCTGCTCAGCACGGCCACCCTGCCAGGAACAAACGCTCCGACCGGGAAAGCGAGCACAACCAGGGAGAATCTGCCCCTCTATCCATAGCCCCTGACAGATGCCTGTGAGGGTAGGACTGAAATCCGGTCAGCTCAGCAAACACCAGGCAGACACACAGGTCTTCTGTAAGCAGAAAAACTCCCTTGGGAATGAACCAAACTTGGAGGTTAGAACACTTGTCTGGATGGTTGGAGGTAGGGGTAGAAATCCCTTCTCATGTAGAGAGGAAATAGAATGTGGCTTCTACACCTGGGGCCAATGTTTTACCACCTCATGCCTGTGGGACACACCTCCCACCAGAACCAAGCTGAAGGCCRTGAATTCTGAAAGAGAGGGGCCCAAGATGCTTCTCTCGCCTCAGCATTTCTCTACCTTACACCCTAGTTTTGGTGTGCCTCACTTGTCCCTCCAGATGCTKTTCTACCTCAGCCTGAGTAAGGGATGGTGGTAGGGTACAGAGATGTCAAAGAGCTTTGTGCCTCTGGATGGAAAAGGAACCAACTTCCAATCAGTGAACGCAGGATGAGTTGATGCCAGCATCAGCCCTTAGAGTATACAGACTAATGGCACCTCAAATCCAGCCTCCAGCCACAGCCAGACAGGTGAGAGCTCCCTTCTCCCACTGCTGACTAATGGTGCAGTGCTGCACATGAAAAACTTCCCATCAAGGCCTGTGGCCCCAGTTTCACCCCCCAGAGAATGGGATCTCCCGCTCAGCCATTCAGGGTGGCACCATGCTGGCTGTGAGCTACAACTCTCACTGGTACGCCCTGGTTCCTCATCTCAGAGCCTAGACAYTGGCTCAGGTGTCCCAGCTTAGACGTATCTCAGCTCCTCCTGCGACTGGCCTGTACCCAGGGAAGGTAGCCAGCATCAACAATAAAATTGACCCTGGAGCCAAATAACCCTTGCAGGCACATCTCTTTCCCTTCTCCAAAACTGAGCTCYTCATATCACAGGTCCTAGGGACAGAATCAATCACTTCTGTTCCTCCTCATGTATTTGGGGTGCCAGAAATCACCTGAGAAAGAGGAAGATGGACCTCTGGTAATCCACCCGGYCCTTGTTGTCATAGCGAGCCATGAAGGGTTTGATTGTGTCCAGAAGGCCCAAATGAAGTTTCTCGGCTTCATCAAAGATGAACAGGGACTGCTTGCAGAGCTGTATGGTCTCGCTTATTTGCTTCTTCAGCTGAACCTGCAGATCAGCAGGGAGGAATGTGAAATGCCTGGCAGCAGCCACAGCCACCAGCAAATGGTAAAGGCTGAGCCTAGACCATCACCCTGGCAACACCACGCTGAGAGCTCTCACCTTGTATGAGTCCACGTAATTGTGATGGGGGAAGTGGAAGAGAGAGATGAACATCCTGACACATTCACTCTTCAGCCCATCCCGATATAGGTGACTGGCCACCATCCGGGCCACAAAGTTCTTGCCTGTGCCAGACCAGCCGTGGAAGGACAGGACTAGAGCCTTCTCTGGCCKTGGGCTCTGCAGAAACCCTCGCACTGCCTGGACAACAACTTCTTTGGCCAAGTGCTGCCCATGGAGTTGTCCATTCAGGTCCAATTCTAGCCCTGCAGGAAAGAGAGAAAGCAATAGCTCGGCTTTAAACCTCCAAGTCCAACTGCTGCTGCTTCAGGTAGGAGTAAGAGGAGGAGAGAGGCCACAGAGCTAAGGTGGGTTAGCAGGGTTCATGAGGCAGATCACATTTAAAGAATTCTGAGCACAGCACAGGAATGGAGAAGCTTGTGCTCTGCCTGCATCTGCCACTGACTGCAAAGAGACACAAAACTTCCACAGACTCAATTTTTCCTTTGGAAACAGGAGGAAATACTTGATGACTGTTAAGAGAGCACTGAAACCTAAAAGGTGCTCATGAGCTCTAAATACCACTCAGCAGACAGCAGGGAATACCAGAAGTCTCAGCGCCAGWAAAATGCAAGGACATCTGCACACAGGCCTCAGTGTACCCTCCTGACCTGCGACTTGATACTAGGCCAAGCTGGATCCCACTGCATACACCCAGGGACCGCAGGATGGACAAGGGCAGGACTTGTGGAAAACCAGAACAGATATGCTGTACAACAAAGGACATGGTCTCAGTCTCAGAACTGCAAAGGTTCTGAAACAGGACTTGGCTCAGCACCTCAGCCCTCCCCACCTGCTCAGCACCCAGCTGAGAGAAGCACTTTAGTTACATCACTTGCTCAATAAATAAATAAACAAACATTAAAAAAAATAAAAATAAAAGAGGAGATAACAGGGAGCAGCAGCAGAGAAAAGCACCAGTTGGGGTCTCCCAAGGGGCAGCACAGCACCTACCTGTGATGTTGTTGACTACCCTGCAGTCTCCAGTCTCACAGCACTTGCCAAAGCTGCAGTACCAGGAAGAGAAGATCTCTAGGTAATCCTGGCCCAYCAGGGGCAAGCTCCAACCTGGGAAAGGACAGCAGTCAGAACAGAGAAGTGCCAGCTACTGTCTTGCACCTCAAGAGGGAGAAGAGCCCCACTCATTTCTGACTGCCCCCTAGACACGAGCTAACAGTCTGCTAGTGCCGTGCACATCCGCAGCAAAAGCCATGAGCAAGGAGACAGCTAACTCACAGTCACTCAAGGGCATGCACAACCCAAAAGCAGCTGCTGAGATACAGCCTCTGTCCTATCACTGCGTGGAAGAACAGACACCTGAGAAAAAAAAGCAGGCCAGCATGGCCATGAGACAAACCCACGGTGTGCTGAAAAGCTCAGCGGGACTTTTTCCTTCAGTAGSAAATGGGCATCCTCTTCCCTTCCAAAGAAATACTGGCTTGGCACTGCAAGCCCCTCATGCAGACAASAGTATTTTGTGTTGGAGCTCAGCTGCGCCTTGTTATCAGTCACCCCCTCACAGATGCAGACAATTGCAGGCTGCCCCACCAGGCCCCACACCAGGGGCTTGGGGAGAGGGGATAATCATGTACCTGGCAGCAGCTGAATCAAGCAGGCAGGGAGCCACGCAGGGCATAAGCACACTGCCCTCACCAGCGCATACAGTTGTAGCAATGCATCYCTGCTGAATAACCCTCAGAAAGGGAACTACACCAGTCTGCAGGAGTTGGAGATGTGGACCCCCCAGCTGGCCGCAGGAAGGAGAAGCAGGGTGTTTTATGGGAGAGGGAGAAAAAGGAAGAACGTTCTTACCTGGATGGAGACCGGCCTCATCTTCCTCCYGCTCTTCTTCACAGCCCTCCTGCCAGACCTTGCAAGCCAGCAACTGCCAGTACTGCTTGGAGAGAGCACCCACAGCTCCGAAGTGCTTCTTCAGGGCTTGGTACTTTGCTGTGCCCCATGGTCCCCCCTCTGCCACTGCACCATGATCCTCTTCCTGGGAACTCTGTTCTTTTCCTCTGCTCCCCAGCGCTTCGGAGCCTGCCAGCAGCAGCAGCAGACAGCAAGCCAACCCCAGGCAGGACAGGAGCATGCTCTGGCACATGGCTGCTGGTGGGGGACCCACAGTGGGGGTGTGAGCTGACCCTCCGCCCTAGCAGTGCCGGGTGTCCGCAGGCTCCCATCTTCCCTTAAACYGCGGGAGCCGTGATCTCACTTCCTGCTCGCCGGCAATTGGAGCCGCTGCAGGGAAAGCCGTGGGGTGGGATCACCCACACGGGTGGGCCTGGCCCTGCCACCCTGCAGCCTCCTCCAGCCATCCCTGGCTCCTGACACACGGAGATCCTGCGTGCCTCCGCCATGCCCCGCTGCGCCTGGCTCAGGCGCACCTTCCTCCTCGCRTCGCTGTGCAGCAGAAAGGACCCTGTTCCTGACGGGACGCCCTGGCGACTCCGCACATCCCACCTCTGCACACCACTTGCAATGGCAGCACTGCCTAATGCCCGAGGAAGGCAAATCGCCCGACTTTTAAACAGCCCAATAGCCCAACTGCACTTTTGCTGCCAAGGAATTACACAGCTTTAGTGGGTTTCATTTTCAGGATTAGGTTTTTTTTCCAGCAATATGCTTGGGTGTTGGTTTAGTACTGAAATTTCAGATTTCTCTTTCGTTGTAGTTGAAATACATCTCCATTTCAGTGGAAATCAGAATACTCAAATGCCAGCAGGGAAATGAGGGTGGATGTTGGTAGGACATCTCTACCTGCCTCCTATCTCRCTGTTCTCAGCAAAAAATTGGTTACACAGGCCTGTGCACACTGGCAGTTGCTGTTCATAAGARTCATAAAATYGGTAAGGTTGGAAGGGACCTCTGGAGATCATCTAGTCCAACCTCCCTGCTCAGCAGGGTCACCCAGTGCATGGTAAACAGGGTTGCAGCCAGGCGGGCCTTGAAGATCTCCAGAGAGGAGACTCCACAGCCTCTCTGGGCAACCTGTCCCAGGGCTCTGTCACTCACAGTGAAGAAATTCCCCCTCAAGTTCAGGCGGGACTTCCTGTGGTTCAGTTTCTGCCCATTGCCTCTTGTCCTGTCACAAAGGACAACTGAAAAGAGTTTGTCCCCATCCCCTTGACACCCTCCCTTCAGGTACTTATTGATAAGACATTGACAAGATCCCCTCTAAGTCTTCTCCTCCCCAGGCTGAAGAGGCCCAGCTCTCACAGCTGTTCCTCGTAGGGCAGGTGCTCCAGCACTCTGATCATCCTCGTAGCCCTATGCTGGACTCTCTCCAGTAGCTCCATGTCTCTCTTGGACTGGGGAGCCCAGAACTGGGCACAGTACTTGAGATGAGGCCTCCCCAGGGCTGAGGAGAGGGGCAGGATCACCTCCCTTGACCTGCTGGCAGCAATCTTCCCAATGCACCCCACGATACCATTGGCCTTCTTGGCCACAAGAGCACGTTGCTGGCTCATGGTCAACTTGTCATCCACCAGCACTCCCAGGTCCTTCTCTGCAGAGCTGCTCTCCAGAAGGTCAGCCCTCAGCCTGTACTGGTGCCTGGGGTTATTTCTCCCTAGGTGCAGGACTCTGCACTTGCCCTTGTTGAACCTCAGGAGGTTCCTCTCYGCCCAGCTCTCCAGCCTGTCCAGGTCTCTCTGAATGGCAGCACAGCCCTCAGGTGTGTCAGCCACTCCTCCCAGCTTGGGATCATCAGCAAACTTGCTGAGGAGGCACTGTCCCGTCATCCAGGTCACTGATGAAGAAGTTGAACAGGATGGGACCCAGTACTGAGCCCTTGGGGACACCACTAGCCACACGCCTCCAGCTAGACTCCACGCCACTGATAACAACCTTCTGAGATCTGCCTTTCAGCCAGTTCTCAATCCACCTCACTGTCCACTCGTCTAACCCACACTTCCTGAGCTTCTCTAGGAGGATATTATGGGAGACAATGTCGAAAGCCTTGCTGAAGTCAAGGGACACAACATCCACTGCTCTCCCCTCATCTACCCAGCCAGTCACTCCATTAGAGAAGGCCATCAGATTGGTTAAGCAGGACTTCCCCTTGGTGAATCCATGCTGGCTACTCCCAAACACCTTCTTTTCCTCCATATATCTGGAGATGTCATCCAGGAGAAGCTGTTCCATCACCTTTCCAGGGATGGAGGTGAGGCTGACCGGCCTGTAGTTGCCTGGGTCCTCCTTCTTGCCCTTCTTCCAGACTGGAGTGACACTGGCTTTCTTCCAGTCCTCAGGCACCTCTCCAGTTCTCCAGGACCTCTCAACGATGATGGAGAGCGGCCTGGCAACAACATCCRCCAGCTCCCTCAGTACCCGTGGGTGCATCCCATCCGGGCCCATGCATTTGTGGCTGTCTAGCCTGCCCAGAAGGTCTCTAATCCTTTCCTCCTCAACCAAAGCAAAGTCTTCCCTTCTCTGGACTTTCTCCCTCAYGTCCAGGCTGCAGGATTCCTGGGGGCTGCCCTCAGCAGAGAAGACTGAAGCAAAGGCGGCATTCAGTAATTCTGCCTTCTCYGTATCCCTTGTCACCAGGGCCCTCACCCCATCCGGTAGCGGGCCCACATTTTCCCTAGTCCTCCTCTTGCTGCTGATGTATTTGAAGGAGCCCTTCCTGTTGTCCTTGACATCCCTTGCCAGACTCGACTACAGCTGGGCCTTAGCCTTCCTYGCAGCATCTCTACATACTCTGGCTGCATTCATGGTTATTTCCAAGGAGCACAGGAATAACAGGCATTAACAAGGGAGCAGAGGACAGTCRATGAGTCAGACCAGCAGCATAAGGAGCTGGGATGTGCTATCCAGAGAGTATCTGTTAGTTGCTGTGGTATGAGTTCAGTAAAACAGTTTAACAATTAGATCAAAGCTCTAGGAGAAAAGATCTTGCTGCTGGCTCTGGGATGGGCCTACTGTGTGACTTTGGTAAGTCTCATTCCTAATCTACCCTAGCAAGTTTGGCTGTTTGCTTTTGGATCTGTGCATCCTTATACACTGATTGACACAGGTAGGGTGGGCTCCACTCAACCAGCTATGAAAAAATTTCAGATCAGCACAGAACCACATGAAAAGAGAGATACAACTCATCACGGCCACAGCTAAGCACTCCACCACCAACCACATGCCAGTTTCTCCAACAAGCTGTAAGCCCTCTCTGTACAAGAAAGCAGTGAGTGCAGTTATTAGGGCTGGCTGCTTCTGCAGGAGATTCTGGGATGATATGCAAAGCCTGACTTTTTGGAAACAGGCAGTAGGAGGGGCCCAACTCAAGCCTCCAARGAAAAACTGGCAGAGTGCTGTCATGCTAAGTACACAAACTGGGTTGTGTAGGGGAGATGATGTGGGTCAGCCCCATTTAATATGCCTTTTACCATAAGCTATACCCACTGCTGGCTTACTGTGAGATACTAACMCCTATACAAATCACTGAGTATCAAGACAAGTTCATCCACAACTTACCATACTAACAAGGCTGAGATGCATCGCTTTGGAAAATAGGAAGAATTTCAAGGACACTAACTGCTCAGAAAAATAATGAAATGCATCTGAAGTCATCTAGTTCAGCAATTCATTCATTCAGGTAGATGGTGAGCTGACTTCCGGCATGATYAGGGCATGGAATGGAACATAAGGCCACCTAGAGGTGGCTATAAATATTACAGATCTGCATTAAAAAGATTAAGCATTAATACAGTTCCCCMTGGGCTAGCTTAAAAATAATCTATAAAGCCCAAACCTTAACACTACTTGCAATAATTTAACTGAAACAGAACTAAAACCAAGGCACATAAATCAATTAAAAATTGAAATTGCTGTGGCCATAGCAAATTAAATTAAATTGCTATCAGCCTGTTTGAAAATTAATTGAGACATCTGGCAGGTTTCATTTATATACAGCTTATAAAAAAATTCCTAGTTATGACATTCAGTGCCCTGTCTCCTGCAGAAAAAAATGCTTCAGCTAAAAAGTCCTTATCAAGAGGGACAGACTTCACAGAAAAATACCTGAGATGCTKCTAAGTCCCAAAGGAAAAAAGTTTGAAAAAGCAAATTCTGAAAGATGTAACGACTGGCCGTCCATCAAGACACCAGCTTCACAGTAATACAGCATAATTCCTCAAATGTTAGCTTCATTTAATTGCAGCACATCCTAAGGGCTAGAGGGGAAAATACAAGTAGCTGCTTAGCAACCTGCCAAGTATATGTTGTTTGACCAGGCTGAGATTAACAAGACACTGAAGGGAAAAAAAAAAAAAAAAACCCAAACCCACTGAATAATTGTCAATTCTCTTTGCATGGCCTCAGGCAAGTCTGCTTTCGTGACAATATAAGAAACTATGTACAAGGAGTAGAAGGGAACCTGCAGAACCCTGGAAGACACCCCACTGCATCAAACTGAGACCCGCTCACACCTGACTRGGGAAGGATGGGGTCTAGGAAACACAGCAGAGTCAGCACCCTACTACATCTTGGCAGCATTACATCCCTTCCCTTGCAGGCCTCCCACTCACTGCAATACTTGCTAATCTTCAGTTGACTGTCTCACAGGAAGAAGAGGTAGCTGCAGGGATCTGCATGGCCCCAGAGTAGGATGCATAGCTTTCCACTTTGCAGCTGGCTAATTCAAAGCAGTCCCGGCAAGCAGCCACCATCTGATTAAAAATTCACGATCTCAGGTCAAGACAAGTCTAACAGTGGAGATACCACCTGAAAAAAAAAMCAAAAAACAAAACAGCACCACAAAAAACATGGTTATGTCTGGCTTGTTCAGCACCCTAATACAACTCAGCACAGGCAAGTACTCACTGCAGTCCAGGTGTTCACACAACAGGCTGTGTCAGCTGGTGTGCCTGACAAATGGCAGGGAAAGGCCACCGATCCTTTTATGGTTTTTCTGTTTCCATACAGTAATTCCCTCTGCGCATCCATATATAAACTCTGATAGAAGTCAGCAGCAGGAGAGTCTCTCTCCAGCAGCTCACTACAATGCAGTCAAGGAAAAGATTAGTAAATTAAAGGAAAATCTGAAATAAATGACATTTGGGAGCCCCTCCCCTTCCTTATCTCCTCCGTCTCCCAAAAAACAAGAGACTCTGTAAAGAAGAAATAACGGACCACTAGTCCCGCAGGTGAGATACGTGAGCTAAGAACTGGTTTTCATCTCTGATTTTTAGAGTTGATAAAAATTGTAAGGAAAGAATCCAAAAGACATTTGGGGAAAATGCTGATTTTCAAACCCACTTGTTTTCCACTGGCTCAAAGTTGTTTCTATTCATTTTTGTGTAAAATTGTGACAATTTTATAATCAATACTTGAAAAATCTTCTAGTTGTAAGAACTCCCATCCTGTTACTAAGGCCAAACATGTCAAAATTACATAGCAGTAATATGACAAAGTGTTTGTAAAAACAGCTTTCAAAACTAGCTATTTTAGCCTTTTAGAACTTAAAAACTCTAGGATTTGTAGTTTCTACAAGCTGCTTGAACTGCTTATACAGAAGCAGGAATCCTGTCCCCTCCACTGAGCAAACTGACGCATGAAAAATAGAGATGGAAGATATGAAAAATTGTCACTGCACAATCTAACACGCAAAAAAAAAAAAAAAAGTAAACAAGTTCTTACAAAACTCAGCAATGTTCAAGACCAAGATTTCAACATGGAAACTGCAGCTTAAAGAAAACAGATGCCTTTGGTCATTTACCAACATCTATCTGACAGGCCAGACAGCTCTCAATCGCTTCATTTGCTTCCAGATGCCTGACCTCTAAAACTGGGAGCATCACCCTCCTAAAAACCTCACTGCAGCGAGCTATTGAGAAAACAAGCTCTGCATGGCTGGATGAYAACCCTGTGCTCTCTGGGAATAGATCTTTGATGTCTGCTTGCTTATCCCCCGCCTCAGAAGGGGCTTCAATAAAACCTTAGAAAAAACAACCACAAACACTTGGCAGCGGCATATACATCCCTTGCTAGTGCAATATCCATCCCTCACTCTGTGTAACAGCCAACTTATTTAAGTACCACTAAGAAATTCACCTAGATGCTTTGCAGCTGCAAGGCCCTGGGATGAACTTTCTAAAGAAAAAATATGCACTCTCTGGAGATCATTTAAACCTAGGTGTGTGGTTCTTTTGTATCGCTTTGGGACACTCCTCTTAAACATGTTTCCTTACCAACACAGCACTGCAACCAACCTCCACAGCTGACCCCATTCTTGGAAATGAATTATTGGCATAAACACTATTGACACTGCTAGTGAAGGAATAACGAAATACCAGTAGCAAAACACTTTAAACATTTAGCTTATCACATGTTCAAATAAGAGAGAGAGATATATAKAGAGAGAAACACTTAAACAATCCATCAACATTGCTTTATTAAAATCTTTATTCACACAATGTTGCTTTATGCAGAATCTGACCCTGGGGGATACACGCAGAGAGTCGTGATTGCTTCTGTTTTCTTATTAGTAACCTCCATTTGTGCAGCAGCTCCCAGAGGCAATCCCCTGACAGCTCCAAGCGGGGTGTCTGTTTCAAACATTTTGCTCCAGCTGACGCAGCAAATAAGTTACCTTCTTAATAAATTATTATTTTTCAATTGAAGTTTGTTTGGCAAGACACACGCCAGTTCATTAGTTGCTGGAAGAGAAGCAGATTTCAGTGTTTCCTCCTGCCTGACTGCTGATTTAGGAAGGAGGAGACAAATAGCATACAGCTGAGGATGTTTGCTTTTTAATTAGTTCTTGACTTCTTTGCTTCAAGCACTCCGGTATTACTAATATCCACGACACAACCATTTTCTAGCATCTGAAGCCAGCCAATCACAGTGTGCACAGCTTCTGGAACAAGAATTAGAAGGGGTCACGAAAAACTCGTTGAGCATAGCACCTGCCTCCCAAATAAACAATGCTATTTTTTTCCAAAGATTCAAGCGGACCCCGTTCACACATGGATGCTGCTTTTTATTTCCCTTGCAATAGTTATAGTTGAGTTTAAAATTTCTCAGAGTTCTGTATACAAGCAAAAGAACGATCACTGCCAAAATGTCAGAGGGGACCACAAGGCCAAAATTTGATCTTCCTAATCTTGGATGAAAGAGGAATTGATTCTTTCCTGTTGCAGAACACCAAGCTCCAGTGCGTGTACAATAAAGAGTCACCAGGTCAAGAAAAGAAACAAAAAAGCAACCTTTTCCTGCTTCCTTCTCCTCAAGCTTCCTGTTCTTCACACCCTTTGCTTACAACTAAACCAATGCAGTGCCTTAGKCTTTGATGCTCATACTGTGGGAAAACTTACCCCCAAATCCCAGCTGACTCCAAGAGCTGCAGTTTAAAGCCCAGGGAGCAAACAAAGCACAGSGTCTGAATACTAACTTCATTGCACAAAGAGAGCAAGATTTTTTTTGGAATTCATCATCAAATCAAGCGTAAATGATCAGCAAGTGATCAAACAGAAATCAAAACTTCAAATTCTGGTAGATTTTCCCCAAAATATTACATGTTAATAATTATGTTCAAAAAGAAGAACATGCTTTTAAAATGCTACAACTACCACCATGTGCCTCACACGCTCCCTCTTTGTGTGAACGATCTTCAGTTTCTTGGGAAACAGTTTATGCCAAAACACCCGAGTATGAAACTGTCTTGCGTTAAAATAAAACCATTCATTAAGCATCTGTTACCCACCATACTTCTCAGAGATGTTCACTGAAATCTGACTGCAAGCCAAATGACATCCTAGCTCGGCCAGCAAGAGCCAAGGGTAATCCCGCAGTTGTTCTTGCCCACGCTCACTATTAGCTAAGTGCACTCAAAACAGTTCTGCTCTAAGGGAACCCACAAGGTACAACCACTATAGTAGGTTAAATTTGCCAAAGGATCACAGCTTCTAAAGTAGGCATATTATCAGGTATGGCAATAAATAGGCACCAGTTTAACACCAGAGTCTGAAGAGCTGACTGTGCATTTCAGTTGACTAGTAATACCTATAAATACTCCAGACCCAATCCTCACTGTTTGGCAAGTCGTGATGTGGCATGTCCAGAAGAGATCTAGAAGAACATAGGATTAATTTTCAGGTCAACAGTTGCATTCTACTTTCAAGATACTCTGCTTAGACAATGACAAAGTCTTAAACAAAACAAAAACGCATTTTTAAAATAATCTCTTTCACTAACACCTCTGATCGGGTACGGCAGCAGTCCAATAAATACATAAAGGAAGCTTCAGGAAGTGATCTCTTTCCTCACTCCCAAGGACCAAACTGGCTGAACTGAAAATCAAAGCAAAGTAGTTATATTCAGAAACATAACAACAAAGCTTCTTCCCTTCTGGAGACAAATTTAAACCTATCACAAATGTGACAGGTTTTACGGCTGCAAGTTCATCTATAGACTGAAGCACTGCTGAGGGATGACAGGACACAAAATGAGTTTGTAGCACAAAATGAGAGCTGCAAGTCCACACTGAAAAGCAAACTTGCACAGACCCTCCCCATCTTATGACAAAACCATTAGGAGTGATCCAGCATGATCACCTCAGTCAGAACATCACAGTGAAGGTGACAGGAAGCAGCTGGGGGAGGAAGAAAACCTACAGGAGTTGCTCACAGTTTCAGAGCTCAGCCACAAGCCAGGTCAAGTAGAAGATGGGACTAAAAAACTGCCGGCGTTCCACAAAACAGCAGCATCGAGCTGTGATAATGACCACAAGCAGCAAGAAGCTCCCTCCATACAAGAGGATGAGGAAAGAGCATGGCTCAGGGTTCTCTATACACTTCAGGGCCTTGCCCACAGCTCTTGATTACTGGAGAAGTTCAGCAATACAACTCTTTTGCCAGTGCTATGAATTCAAATACCACCCTCTTCCCTCCCCCCCCCATTAAACAGGGCCTACAGTAAGCAGCATAACCTGGCTAAATGGAACCTGCTTCCAAGGACAGATTCTGTCCTGCTTTTCAGCTACAATATAAGAAAAATTTGGTTAATATGGACACAGGACTGCAAGGAGGGGATTTCCTACACTCAGACCTTGCTAGATTCCTTATCAACAGAAAACAGTGATAGAACACATGGAAATTTCTCCTGGAAACTTAGGTTAACCGCTTAATGATTAAGTGCTTTTTAACCACCCTGTCCTCCCCTCAATCTCCAACCCTGTGGATAAATCTTTGATAAGACTTCAGTGATAATACTGAAGCATTATCACGTACAAGGCAAACCCCTGTCCCAGACTTTTAAGGAGAGGACAACTGAGTAGCAGAGGTCCCCTCTCTCACACCTAATGGCATTCACAAGAACATCCCACCCCTGGAGGGGGTGCAATTGTTCAGTCTAATAATTAATTTTATTCACCACTTCCTCTTTCTTTAGAGAAGCAGTAAAATGCCTAACCAGCTCATAGCTGATTATATACAACCCTGAATCAGACAAAAACTCCTAAGAGTGTATGTGGGGAAGAGAAGGGGAAAGGATTGCACTGTTCATCTCCATTTGCCCCCTCTAGAATCAGTCCACAAATTAGTGTCTGTATTCTACACATTTCCACCAACACCAAGAGCCATTTTTTTCCAGTGCAATGTCCACTGCCGGCAATGGACACACCACAATGGCCACAATGCCATTATGGGTACTGAGCCGTCCAAGGCTCAAGACTTCCCACTTCCTCTCATGGCTGTCAGCCCAAGGTAAAAGCCAGTATCACCTTTGTTTCTCTGGCTTGGAAGTTTTCCTGTTCATTTCAGTTCATCCTGGCCACAGCCTTTTAGAACTGATTGTGCTGTTTTTCTATGATTTGGGTTTTTGTTTTTTGTTTCTGTTTTTTTTAAAGGAGTTTCATCTGTGTTCCACTACAATTACAAATGAGACAGTGTCATCCTGTCTTCCACCAGCACAACATCTGGCCCAAACTGGTCTGTGCACTGCTTCACTGTAGCCAGAACGCTGAGGAGTCGCTGATCTAGGGCATCCAGATGAGCATCGGAAAGCACTGGTGAGATGGGGTCATGCGACATAGCAGTTTTTAAGGCAGACTTTAGCACTCCATTCTTCAGGTAATTGAGTCTGTTCCAGGTAGAAACCCGGATGCTGCAAAAGAAAGAAATGCACATCATCTGCACTGTCCATCTGAAGTCTCATAAGCAATACCAAAAGCCAGCCTCTTGAGGGAGCCTGTTACATCATGGTTGCATCTAAACAGAAAATAGTAAGTCTAACCACAATTGGTTTGGGGATGAAAAGGTCCAGTTATAACTGCCAGCATACACAATACCAAAATGAGATTTAAAAACTGAAGGTGAAGAAGTAAGAATCCAACATGTCGCAATTCTTATGAGAGTTGTTATATGAAAACTTTCAACTGCTAGCAAGGAAATTCTTCAGTCCTGAGCCTCCCAAAGTTCGAAAAGGGAAGAAAGTAAACCAGCCTAACTGCTAATTCAAAAGAAAACTCTTATTACTTCAGGAAGAGCATCACTGACCAAGAGTTAATCACCAAGGACAAAAAGTCTCATGACAGAACTTCCACTGAAAGTAGAAACAGATGCATCAGTGATCTTTATATTCCATTTGCCATTGCACCTTTCATGTTATTCTATATAAACTGTTTGGTCTGTGAAGTTTCTTGGGATTGTCCTCAAAATTACCATGTTTTAGCACCACCAGTTTAAACTCTATTCTTAGCCCTTGATGGCATGTACCATAATTGTTTTAACCATATATTTGTTATGATAGATTTTAGCATGTGACTTCTTTTATAACATTTGCCTGGTATTAGAAAAAAGGGATATCTGAAAAGGAGGGAACTGCAAATTCTGTTACACTGATAAATTTCTCTTTTGGGGCTGTGTTTAGGAGACTCTGAAAAAARGAGACAGAAATGCCAAAAGATCCTCATAAAACAGAAAATTAAAAACGCATTTAAAATTAATGTAGGAAAACGAAGGAATTTGAAAACCATTTAGTTAAACTGTTCTCCACATGTCTCCAACTGTTACTCATATCACATAATTTCACTCTGTGTTACACACACCAAGAGAATYGCAGAAGAATGTAGGTCTGGCATACTGTAGGATGCACAGAGCTTTGCTCAGAGCAAGCAGTGGGTGACTGCTCAGGCCTTCTGCATAGGTTTTGCAAACCTTGAGCAATTCAGGGACACAACCCCTCAAGGACAGGCTCAAGAAACTCCCAAGTAAACACCTATCTAAGGAGAGTAMTTGCACAAGAAAAGTAAAAAGTATCTCTGTACTCTACTCACATGCAGCACTGATAGAGAGGAGCAAGGATGCTTCTTTCATCCAGGGCAGGGTTTCCAAAGCTGAAAAACAAAATTAAAAACAAATGGACCAGTTGAACACTTAATGTCTTTCACATCATCAACAGATTTGTAAAGAATTCAAAAATCAATACTAGACAATTTCATGCTCCAACAGCTCAAATAATTTAAGTTAAAATATAAGTAGGCCATGACCAATCACAGATATAACTGTCAAGAGCATCAGCTAACATACCAGATAAACAGAAGCATTATCAGTGTACCTAGGTCTTTATCTGGCCAAGGCACTCTGGAAACAAACTTCAGAGGAGTTTAGAAATTGAGCTCATTTGCATTCTGGACATAAAGAGRGGGAGCAATGAATATTTGACACAGCTAGACAGGGAATGAATGAAATTGCCATTTCAGATGGCCAAGCTTAGACCAACGATTCAAACATACAGGTGATCACCTTTCAACAAGRTGATTGCATTTCACGACAACACTTTCAAAGGGGCACCTTTCAACAGGATTTCATAGTACTTTTAAGCTTCACCTAACACATGCTGAAATTTTTTTTCATTATTTCTCTCTCCTCATAACATCGTTTCCAACAAAGAACTTTCTCCTCAATAAGGATAATTTATACTACAAGTCAGGCATTATTCTGCTCAAATAATTCTGTTGTTAATAGTTGTTCTCTCCCAACACACAGCACTTATCTCAAAGAAGCTGGAAGAACTTTATTCAAGTTGTCAGGAAAACRATTTACTTCTAAGCCTGCAAAGCCCCAGAGGAAATAGTTTCATAATGTTATGARCACATACAGTAATAAAAGGTCTGACATGACCTTCAACTATCATATTTACTTCCAGTGACAGATACACTAACTTCCTCCTAGACTATTGGCAGAGCATTATAGAAAGATAGTATTTGCCAAATTCACCTACAGCAATCTGAAAGCAGCAATAATTAAGYACACTCATTGTGGAACACATCTGCTGGCATAACTGAAGGCGCATTACTGAAAAGCCTGATGCCCAAAGACAAAATACTCAGTCACTTCCAATTCAGCCAAATGAGAACAATGGATGGGAGAAAGAGAGAGGCAGAATCCACTATAGAAAAAGTAGAACYGGAAATAAAGATCAGTGAGGAAAGAGTGATAACTGTAAGCCTTTCAAGGATCTGTCTAGCTCAGAAGTCTYAACTGCAGCGTATACATCCTACATGGGAAATGCAAAGCCACTGCAGAGCAGAGTGAGGCACAGGAACCACCAATGCTAACAATCATAAGCTGATCCACTCACAACGGTGAAACTCACTGCCACTGCAGATGGTGATACTCATCAGGAAAAAGCTTGAGAGTCTCTAGCCTAAGTCATTAAAAAGCAAGATGGGTTATTTTTGCTTTTAAGAAGAATTAAACAAGTTATGTCCAATGGGATTTTTAATTTCAAACATGCCAGCCAATACGCTAGAATGGATAGCAAAGACAGAGCAACTCACATTTTASACATACACAACAAAGACTGGCCTCAAACAGGACTTCTCATCAGCTCCTCCCAGTTACAACATGTTTCCTTTTTGTTGTGAAGATGGTTAATATCTTATAACAACAATTAAACACGTTCATAATAGGGCTAAAAATACTGAAGGGACTTTGTTAAAGGTGTGATGCTACATAAAGTGGTACTTCTGATCAGGTTATTGCACGAAAGTACGGCTTTTTCTCATCAGTCCCAGTTATTCTCAGAATTCATTGGCTGGTGAGTTAGGCAGTTAGTACCTAACACACACTGGGCATCATCCTATTTTGCTCTCAATGACAAATCTATCTCCATTTTAAGTTCTTAGACTTTTATTGCTGCAGTAGACAGATTCATAAGGCAGGGAACAACAGGTTATTCAGAGACACATTTTGAAATGATCTGCTTCTACTGCAGCACTCCCTAATACATGCTAGTAGGTAATAAATCTTAAGTTTATAATCTTCCACCACTTGAAAACACAATAGGGAGGGACCTGGGGAGGAGGAAGGAGAGAAGACACAAACAAACATTTGAAAGTTTCTCTTAAAATTCAAATCACTTTGTGCTGATTTAGAAGTCTTTGTAGTTTGATTAAGACTTGCCCAGTGCAGTCCTAATTACGTATCTAGAAGACAGAGTAAGTGCCACAGGCTTTGAAAGACCCCAATATTTGGTAAGTAATTTCTAATAAGAAGAAAAGCTTTGGGTTTTCAGTACCCAAAAGATATTACTGAAAAAATACTTAAAAAAAAAAAAGAAAGAAAGAAAAAGAAAAAAAAAAGAAACACATAGCARATAAATGTGTGCCTTTGTGCTTGCCACTGYCTTGCCACCAGGATTCCCGTGATCCTCACCTCTTGGCATTATCTAGGAGGATGAGCATACTGGCTCCTTCATCATCCTGGAAACTCTCATAGTGATGCCGGTCAGCATTCCCAATCAAATAATCAAAGATGGCAGTGTCAATGATATCAAGGAGACGAGGACCTGAATCATAGGGTGAAGTCTTCTTCACAGCATCACAATAACTTTCGTCATACTCCCACCTGTGCAACAACATGAGAAACTAAATCATATCTTCAAGGAAAGCTCCATCATTGTACACCATTTGACTTGTGAGGTACTTATACCTGCTCTTTTGTTCATATCTGTGCTTAAAGAAAAGGCCAGTACAACAGTTAAGTCTATTCAAAGACGAAAGAGTTAGACAAACGTATCTTATTAATAGAGTAACTCCTACATTAATATCCTGTATTAACATACAAAGCAAACTGTAGTCTTCATACAAGATTAGTCATCGTTTGCCTACAGAAAACAAGGTCAGAGTTAGCTTCCTTACTGCTCACATTCAGCCATGGTTGGCATGCTTCACGGCAAGATTTTTGCTATGACTTGCCTCCCTTAATTTCCTAAGGTCTTCAAGTACAGCGTTTATTTATATTGCCTTGACCATGCAAGATTTTTGCTATGACTTGCCTCCCTTAATTTCCTAAGGTCTTCAAGTACAGCATTTATTTATATTGCCTTGACCCATTCCCATCAGTCTGTCTTTCCAGTGATCCTCTCCTCATTTTTCCTTCTAATGCAAATAACCTCATCACGGTTACTAGTGACCGYCACTGGCCTAAGAGGAAGCACCTCATATGTGTTCATTCTCCCTCACTCACAGATGCTACTTTACTSCCTATTTTTCTTTCAGAGTATCTTACCTGCTTCTCTCCTGGCAAGATTTCAAGTTTCCCTTTTCTCTCCTATCCTTACATACATAACTTAGGCATGTTAGGAGTAGGAAGATTTTCCAAATCAACAACTGGCTACGCCACTGGTGTTGGCAACAGGGTTTTGGATTCTATGACCATGGTTTGAAGATCAACAACTGGTGGGGAGAGATGGGATTCACCTTTCCAAGCAGGGCACATTTGCCTTTGCAAACAGGTTTGCCAGCCTAGTAAAGAGGGCTTTAAACTAGGTAGGAGGAGGAGTGTCATAGAGACAGGGTAGACAACAAAACACAAGTTGGGCTGGGGGGCCTCCAACGGGTGCATGCAGCTGAGGATGTGTGTTTCGGACATGGCTATGGGGGACCCCTGTACACCCTTCCTGGGAAACCTGCAGGCATGACCACCTCTTTAAAATGCAGGTATAMCAATGCACGYGGCATGGGGAACAAACAGGAGGAGCTGGAGATCTGTGTGCGACTGCAGGGCCATGATCTCATTGCAGTCACAGAGATGGTGGAATAGCCCACATGACTGGAATGCTGCYGTGGATGGCTATGTGTTTTTTAGGAGAGACAGGCCAGGAAGGCGAGGTGGTGGAGTTGCTCTTTATGTGAGGGAGCAATTGGAGGCAGGCCTAAGAGGGGAGGAGGAGGAGGCAGCTGAGAGCTTATGGGTAAAGATCAAAGGGCAGGCTAAAACAGGGGACATTGTTGTGGGTGTCTACTACAGGCCACCTGACTAGGAAGAGAAGGTTGATGATGCCTTCTACAGAAAGCTGGAAGCAGCCTCAAGATCACAGGCCCTGGTTCTCATGGGGGACTTCAATCACCCTGACATCTGCTGGAAGGACTACAAAGCAAGGCACAAACAGTCCAGGAGGCTCCTGCAATGCATTGACGATAACTTCTTGTCACAAACGGTGGAGAAGCCTATGAGGAAGGGTGTCCTGCTGGACCTTGTCCTTATCAACAGACAGGGACTGGTTAGAGATGTGAAGGCTGGGGGCAGCCTTGGCTGCAGTGACCACGAGATGGTGGAGTTCAGGATCCTGCAGGAAAGAAGTAAGGCAACAAGCAGGACTGCAACCCTGGACTTCAGGAGAGCAGACTTGGGRCTCTTYAGAGACCTAACTGGTGGAATCTCATGGGGTTAAGGCCCTAGAATGAAGRGGGGTCCATGAGAGCTGGCTAGTATTCAAGCATCACTTCCTCCAAGCTCAAGAGCAGTGCATCCCTATGAGTAAGAAGCGCAGCAAAAGGGGCAGGAGACMTGCATGGGTGAGCAAGGAGCTCTTGGCCAAATTCAGAYGGAAGAAGAAAGTRCACAGAATGTGAAAGAGGGGACAGGCTACRTGGGAGAATGATAGGAACGCAGCCAGAGTATGTAGAGATGCTGTTAAGGCCCAGCTGGAGTTGAGTCTGGCAAGGGATGTCAAGGACAACAGGAAGGGCTCCTTCAAATACATCAGCAGCARGARGAGRACTAGGGAAAATGYGGGYCCGCTACTGGATGGGGYGRGGGCCCTGGTGACAAGGGATACRGAGAAGGCAGAATTACTGAATGCCGCCTTTGCTTCAGTCTTCTCTGCTGAGGGCAGCCCCCAGGAATCCTGCAGCCTGGACGTGAGGGAGAAAGTCCAGAGAAGCGAAGACTTTGCTTTGGTTGAGGAGGAAAGGATTAGAGACCTTCTGGGCAGGCTAGACAGCCACAAATGCATGGGCCCGGATGGGATGCACCCACGGGTACTGAGGGAGCTGGTGGATGTTGTTGCCAGGCCGCTCTCCATCATCGTTGAGAGGTCCTGGAGAACTGGAGAGGTGCCTGAGGACTGGAAGAAAGCCGGTGTCACTCCASTCTKSAAGAAGGGCAAGAAGGAGGACCCAGGCAACTACAGGCCGGTCAGCCTCACCTCCATCCCTGGAAAGGTGATGGAACAGCTTCTYCTGGATGWCATCTCCAGATATATGGAGGAAAAGAAAGTGTTTGGGAGTAGCCAGCATAGATTCACCAAGGGGAAGTCCTGCTTAACCAATCTGATGGCCTTCTCTGATGGAATGACTGGCTGGGTAGRTGAGGGGAGAGCAGTGGACGTTGTGTCCCTTGACTTCAGCAAGGCTTTCGACAYTGTCTCCCATAACCTCCTCCTAGAGAAGCTCAGGAAGTGTGGGTTAGACRAGTGSACAGTGAGGCGGGTTGAGAACTGGCTGAAAGGCAGAGCTCAGAGGGTCATCATCAGTGGCGTGGAGTCTAGCTGGAGGCSTGTGGCTAGTGGTGTCCCCAGAGCYTGGTACTGGGTCCCATCCTGTTCAACTTTTTCATCAGTGACCTGGATGAGGGGATGGAGTGCMTCCTCAGCAAGTTTGCTGATGATCCCAAGCTGGGAGGAGGGGCTGACACACCTGAGGGCTGTGCTGCCATTCAGAGAGACCTGGACAGGCTGGAGAGCTGGGCAGAGAGGAACCTCCTGAGGTTCAACAA
>NW_028185606.1:124290-140947 GCF_003343005.1 Rhea americana
GACTTAGAGGGGATCTTATCAACGTCTTATCAATAAGTACCTGAAGGGAGGGTGTCAAGGGGATGGGGACAAACWCTTTTCAGTTGTCCTGTGTGACAGGACAAGAGGCAAYGGGCAGAAACGGAAGCACAGGAAGTTCTGCCTGAACGTGAGGGGGAATTTCTTCACTATGAGAGTGATGGAGCACTGGAACAGGTTGCCCAGAGAGGTTGTGGAGTCTCCTTCTCTGGAGATCTTCAAGGCCTGCCTGGATGCAACCCTGTCTACCRTGCWCTGAGTGACCCTGCAGAGCAGGGAGGCTGGACTAGATTATTTCCAGARGTCCCTTCCTAACCTTATTGATTCTATGATTCTACAATTCTACGTACTTGCAGTCTTATAACATGGATGTCATGTCTCAATTCTCCACAGCTAGGATTTTAAATTTCCTCATTTCTTTCTTTAGTTTTCAAAGCTGTACACCACCATCACCAAAACAGTCACATCTCCTTTCCATATGTCATCACGAATGACAAGCATCACATCTTCCACAYGTTCCAGGGACTGAAACAGTCCTTTGCTAAATAGCAGTTAGATTAGAAATGCTTTAAACCATCTGTGAACTGGAAATGGAGAAAACAAAAGCTGGAGAAACTCACTGACATGTTCAAAATCGCACAGTAAGTCACAAAAGGAGGGGGAATATCAAACTTAACTGCTACAGCTGTCACATGCCCCACCCTATCTTCTACAGATATAGACTCAGAGCTCCCAATATGTCATTTTTCCTCCAGTTATCCAAAATACAGTGACCAAAAGCTTATCTTCTCGATGTTTGGGATAATATACCACAAATACTCCTCATTCCTGAYTCTAGTTCCCTCTTCCCTTTGCAACGTCAAACTTGCATTCATCTTTCAGCATAAAACCAAAGTCTCATCATATACTCTTCCTTGTATTCAGCATATTTCCTTTATACYATGTTTCTTTCTCCCTCAAATGTTTCTTTTTCTCTCATTTTCCTCTAGATCATTACTTAATCTCCTTGTAAGAGCTTTTCTGATATATGGTGTTCTCTCTCCTCTTCCTCTGATTTTTCATTCAGTCTTTCCAGAGAGACTTTTCTCTAAYGTTTACTTCAGATCATTCATACTGTATCAGCGTAGGACTTCAAAGGTCAGAGATTTTATCTATTATGTGTCCATTAGGATTACGTACACTAATGGCTCTATATGAATTGTGTTCAAAAGGTCAACTTGGGGCAGAGCAGAAGCAGCTAAATGGAGAAGAAAATTCCTACAAAGTTATTTCTCCATAATTATCACATGCAAAAAAAGGAGAGCATAACATATAGAATGTTTCACCTGATGCTCTCAGAGCGAGAAGTACAACATGACATGGCGCATAACACAGAAATAGAATTTTGCAATCCCATCAGAGCAAGACAAAACCAAGTAAGTTTAAAATACAGTGAATATTAAAACAGATTTTAACTTGTTAAAATCACGTGCAAGAAGGCCTCTATGATAAAAAACAACCTCTCAAAAAAAGAAACATCTCCAAGAAATTCAACAGATCCATTATTGCAATTTAACATGTACTAAATACAGCTGATTGTGACCTTTTAAAAAGGAGGTAACTTCTGCTGCTCAGAAAGCCAACTGTACATTTAATATTCTAAAACATTTCAGTGAAGTCACTGAATATGAGATTCTTTCTGAGAACAGTCACATCACTGGGAATCAATGGAAGTTTTGGCTCAAGGACTAAAAATCTTTTTCTAACCACTTGTCTAGGCCCAACACTTACAAAAATATTACTAAGTTCAATAAAATCTTCTTTAGTCCTGGCAAGTAGATGTCCTTCCCAAATACACTGATACAGTATATCTTAGTACATGCAGCAGCTAGATTCCATTCTTGTCCTTCTCTAAAAGCAATTTTTATATGCTGAGCACAGTCTCCAAATACTAGTGATGTTTGTATCAGTGAAGAACTTTTCAATTCTTACCCATTTAGGTTAGATGCACTTTGCAGAAAATATACATATAGAGAAGGTCATAAAGAAGCAAGCAGTTCTCTATTTCRCAACCATACTAAATCTTGCTAGGAAAACTTTTGAGGCAAGTGAAGAACACTTAAAAGCAAAAGAAAAAACAACCCGCCTAGCTCCTGGTTCTCCCCCTTCCTCTCAAATCTCCCACAACTCTTGTACAAAGTTTAAAGATCATGAAATTAGGTTTATCATAAAATAGCACAGTATCATGGTATTTTACTGGGCCAAAGATAGGCATCCAAAAAAAAAAAAAAAAAAAAAAAAAAAAAAAAAAAAAAAAAACAACAAAGTTTAGTAGAAAAAGAGAAGAACCTTGATTTGCCCACAGCCAAGATGTCCAAAGCCTGGAGTGATTGTGTGGTTGAGCTATATTCCAGGCAAAAAAAGTAGAAAAAGAACAATACTCAGTATCCTGAGAAATCATGAAAATTTCTTTCTTGCTCATTTTAATCTAAACCTCATCCTAGACATCTTCTAATATCATGTCAAGTTAGCCACTGCCAAAACTCCAGATTTTGAGAACATCTGCTCTGTAATTAGCCATTGTATTGCAAGKGTTCTTCTAGTCTAAATTATCACGTATAAGGATGAACCCTATCAGGTTCTCATACCTGGCAAGTTTCCCTTCACGGTAAGTCCTACCCCACGGGTGCCGGTGCTTCTGGAGAGGCCAAACATCCGGTAGCCAAAGAGTCACTGACCCTTCCATGATATCTCCATCCGCACAAGCTGGTTCTGTTTCTCGACAATAGTAGCACTTCCCATAGAAGCAAGTGCTATTACCTTAAAAACAAAACAAAGCAAAGACATYACAAGAGCAGAATTTAATCCAAGGGACGTCAACTGAAATTCAGGAGCATGTTGTTGCAGCAAAGACACCCCTGCTGCAGGACTTCACTTCACCTCATGCTTCCTCCTCTCTAAGGTGGGAGGCAAAAGAGATGAAATAGATGTTCATTCATTCAAAACACCACGAAAGATTAATTTTCAAAGAAGCCAGTAATTATATTGCCTAACGTTTTTAACCATACTGAYAGTTAAGGCAACACTGTATTATCAACAAGTTTTTGTGATCCCTTTCTAATTCCTCAGTGACTTGACTTCGCAACCTTAGCACTGCTTGTTTAACACACTCCACATAACAGGTTTCCTGATTTTTTCAAAAGGCAAATGAAAAAAGTCAGGTGAATAAAGACAAAGTACCACTCAAATGACGCTGGAGCCCTTAGACTTGCCACACATCTCTGCTACTTGAGCTGGAAAGAAAAATGAGCTGCCATTCCTATGCGACCTAGGATCATGGATCTGTCAAATTTCATGGATGTCTTCTGACAGGCAGGGAGTAATGAAACCCAGCAGTCTTCAATCCATTAATGGCTACGGAAGAGGATGTTATTAACTTATTTAGCTTAACCTCTTCTGCTTCATCCTTCTAACACTCTTTACTTTGTCCCTTGCCAAGTCAATCACAGCTCCACATGCACAGATGTTCTTCCAAAGCACTCCTCAACTAAGTCTCACTTCCTTGATTTCCCTTATTCTCTGCCCTTTCTTCCTTTGGTTCCACATCCAGCATCCTCTCCAGCACAGGCCCAGCTCACTGACAGATCTGTTTTTCACTCTCTAGCCTTACATCGTGTGTGCAAATTCCACATCACAATTCTTTACTCAGCCAACACTCTTTTGCAGTTCTCCATCCAGACTTGGCTCTGATGCTCCTCATACATCTGAATCAGATAACTTCAGGACATCAGATAGGTGACCATTTACAACAGAGAGCTTGCAGTGGACCACATGTCTATTTGCATAAAAAGTCTTGCAAATCTCTCTTTCTACTCAAAGTGCAGCTGACCTAGCAAGGGCCAGAATTTCCCAGAATTCAGCTGTAGCTCTAGCAAAGCTCTACTGAATACGTTTGAACTATCATTTCTTCAAAAATTCAGAAAAATTGGTTAAATTTGGGTCGACAAGTGATTTACTCCTGACAAAAGCGTTTCCCCAATTCTGTCAATTTTTTTAGTTCACGCTCTGCAGAACAGGAATCTAAGGAAAGGCAACAAATATTTTTTTTGAGTCATACTTTTCAAGTCAGCATTTTTTGCTAGAAAATTGCCTAGCTATTTTGGCTGAAATTAAAAAAAGTAAARTTTGCCTGAGGCAATCTGAATGCARAAAGAGGTTGGCAAGGCAAAGCTACTCTCATCTGAAAGCTAAACCTTAAAACTAAGTGTTAAGCAAATTTAGTAGGTGAAGAAATACACACACACAYATATATCGGCTGTAATGAACAACTGACTCTAGATTCTGCCTGGAAAAAAAATAGTACCTTCATATTTCACAAAAAGCCCAAAGGAGTTAAGGCAGTAGCATAAGTCTTTTGGGTGCTTAATGAACACCTTGTAGGCGTTTACATTAACAATTCCCATTAAGTGCCCCTCACAGTATTATTTCTGTAAACAACATAAGAAGTTCTGATGCATTTAGTTAGGAATGCTCAGTAGACTGATGTGGCWCAGAAAACATCTAACATCAGCTGATGCACCAATCCTACAAATTATCCCAAGTAACTACTGTATTTACATTAGAGTTAAATACAATTCCTTTTTTTCTTTCAGGTCTAGTCAAAGTCTTCAAAGACTTTCTAACCATTTCTAACATCAGAAAGAAAATACTCAAAAAAAAAAAAAAAATCTCTAACAGCAGCCTGAGGGAACAGAAAGAAGTTATAGATAAAACCAACTACATTTTTGGAGAAAACTGAGACCTCTTCTCCCACCAAATGGAGTTTTACAAGTGTTAAAATTTCTCTTGGGACTGAAAGAGGCTTATAACCTTCCAGTACCATAGCTAACTGTTCCAGACCTGTGTCAGATTCCCATGGCTCTTTTTCTCATTTAACATGATTTTCTTTACCAGGCTGCATAATACATAGAATCCACTTACCCGCAGTCATGAAGGTACCCAGAAGCTGCTCTGTGGCAACTGGTTTGATCTCTGTACGTAGATTCACAAACCTGCCAACCACCARTGGAGCTCGTCGGAAACCCAGGATTCTGATTTTGGGTGAAAGAACATGATGAGGGATGAGAATTTTTGACACTAGGCAGCAGTTCTAAATTTTAAAAAAACATTAAAAGGTCTCTGTGCCATTGCAGGAAATCACAGATTTGAGACTAAAGTTGGAACCCCTTGACAACCTCCTCTCTTTTCCAGGGCAAAGTGAGGACCCTCCTTTTTCCTAAGTGCCAAAGCATAAAATTYGCTTCATAGGCTGCCAACAACACTCTTTTATTAGAACATTTGCAGAAGAGCAACACAGGATGCATCATGCTCCAACTCTCAGAAATCAGATCTCATACAAGAAAAAAAAAATCCATCATCTCTTATGCACAAGCTCAAGCACTAACCATACGGCCTTTAGGCTGCTCACCTGGAAAGATTATTTATAATTTACAGGAATTAGTATCTAGTAAAATCTTACATTTATGCTCCAGTTCAATGACACTTCAAAGTAAGCAGTCTGGGAGTTATTTTGTTTGGCATGAGGGAGAGGAAGGAAGGGAGAGTGGTAGAACAAACGTGAATGCCTGATGCATCCAAAAAAAAAAAAAGAGGTGGAAAGGATAATCAAAAAATTGTCAGTAAGAAGATCCAGGTTCCACCCTTATGTCTGCCACAGCCTTTGCTCTGTGACTGCAAATGATTTGGGTATTTGTAATGAGACTTTAAGAGTGCTTAAAGGAGGACTACAAACATAAGTGCAATGTCAGATCTACCTCTCTTAAAGCACTTCTGATAATCTTCAYATTTCAGTTCCCTTCCTTCCCATTTTTTGAAAAACAGACAATCTCCATTCCACAGAGATACAAGGAAAGTTGCTCTTTAACAGCTGCAAACTATTTTTAAAATATTCAAGCAGTAAGTTCCTTTCTGCCTCTAAAGTACAAAACAGCTCTAAGAAAGGGCAACACAAAACRTCTGCCTGAACAAATCACATAAGCACAAAGACAAAAATCACAGCCAATAAGATAGTTGCGCACAGTTTGAGAAAAATGTAGGAGTTACAGGTTAATAAACACAGAACTTAGATCTGGAAAACTCATCTCTGTAAGTTCAAACCCACAGGTGAAAGTTCAGTATGCTGGATAATACAGCCTCCCCCTTAGYGGTAAGCACACATCATCATTCAGGTTCTTGGTGAAAAAATAGCACCTGGGGCCAAGATATCTAATTGCCACCATTCAAAACAACAGYGCATGCAAAAGTTATGTGGGCAGGTAGTTTCTGCTAAGTATTCTTGAAAGAGATCAAGGTGCATATCTGAAGCAAGAAAGGTCAGAGAAACCGAGCACCACAACACAGTCAAAGAGACAGTAAAGAAGAAGTAGGACAAAAGGAGTTTGGACTTTGGTCTAGCCAGAAAGCGGCTTTTAATTGTTCCTTTACATTGTTTGATCTTCATATTTTCAGGGAAACTGAACACTGTATTTTTCTTAAAACCACAAATGAATAATAGACTTTTGGCTCCAGGATCAACTTCCTGTCTTAAAGTAATTCAAAGATCTCAACTTCATCCACCACCTGAAGATTCCAATGACAGTGGTGGTATTATACAACCAGTTATCACAAAACCTTCCTAGAATAGTAATTTCCATAGCTTGTGCAGTAAGTTCCAAAGATAAATCAGGACTAATAAATKTATCTCTCACCACCTATGAATTTGGCCACAGTAAGAAGCTTCTTATTTATGTACTGAGAAAGGAAGAATAAAWTCTCAGTTTAAGTTGGACCATTCTGTTCTTTATTTTATTAGTTGCTCATCATTCTTATTCCCAAGATTTTAAGTCTCTTCACATGAAAATTTTTCACATCTTTAATTAGCTTCATAAACCTTCTCTGAAGCAGAAGAGTAGTCTTTTTAAAAAGGAGACCAAAACTGCAGTCATTTGTTCTGCATGAAACTGCAACACTAACTTACATTTTGTAGCTATCAATACTCAGCATTTAGTATTTTCCATCCCATTCCTTATGTTTCCTCTAGCTGTTTTTCTTACAGTAGCTGCACCTCCAGCTCGAGTCCACAGTAACGCCTGGAAATCCCTGAATGCAATCAGGATATGAACACCTGTTTTTTCTGCAGGATGCACTGATTCATATTTAGAATTATTAGCCTAATTAGACTTTTTTTTTTAATCACACCGGACATTATTTTAGTGTTTCAGACTTTTCCACAGGACTTGGCTAAGCAATTTTTTCCATATTATATGAAACATCAGTGGTGTCAGTCCCTCATCCACCATTTCAAATTTTTCACAAAAAGCTTAAATATTAGACTCTGGCACAGATCTTTGAAATGAAGCTTCACAAAATAAATGTTCGTTTTTATTCTTGGCCTCAATTTGTTAGAGGCACATGTTAGAAACAATTTACACCTGGGATGCATTCTTCAAGAGATGTCTCCCCCGTTCCCCCCAACTCTGAAAAAAAATATACCACAGACAGTAAAACCAAATAATCTAACAGATACATACCTATCCAAGTGAAAGGCTGCTACTTCTGCATTGTGTCTGTCATATCCAGCATATGGCTCTCCTTCCACAACATAGTCCCTGGCATATCTGTAATTGCAATAAGCCAGAAAGTGATTCATGCAGGATTCTCATCAACTTTGCCATTCAGAGTAAAAAGTGAAAGAACAACGCCAAGTCAAACAGACTCTGGGTCACTTTCAAAATGATTGCTTATGGGAGAGAGAAAAATCATTAATGAGAGGAAACAGTTTACAGACTGATGAAGAAGTAAACAAGGAGGAAAGGTCAGTAATTCACGGTGGTCTCAAGTGCTTGAGAAGCTGGGCCCATTCAAACTAATGAGTTTTAATTCAACTATATGCCAAATCACATCTAAGAACAACCAGAGAATAGGAGACTATTTATACTGGAAAGCAGTAACTGTGCAAATGATTTGGGGTTAGAATGGATTGTAGATTAACATGAAAATACAATTTGATATCACAGCAGAAATGCCAAATGCAATCTTTGGTAGTTAGAAGATCAGCAAGCATGAATCTGAGGAGAATATTGGATATAAGAAGGCCCTTTATTTTGGTAGAGAAAAGGCACAATGAACAGAAGAAAAAGAAATTAGACACACATAACAGCAGCAATGGTATATTTTGGCAGAGTGAAGATTTGTGTTTGGGTTTTTTTGTTTTTTAAATAATGAAGATGTTACCAAACTAGTCAAGGCAAGTAAAAATATCAGAGATTCTTGACACCTGAATCAGGTCTAGATACTCCTTAAGAGGTATGCTTCAGATATGCATAAATTACCACAGTCAAAACTGAGGAGCAAATGGGTGAAATGAACTATATTTTCACATTAAGTAAAACCAAAATAGATTATCTATTTTCTCATTTCCACCTATGAATCTAAACTGTATAAATTCGATTATTTCTAATAAACTCAGGGTTCAAGCAGCAGTGTAAGTTCAGCTGCAATGCTCTACTTGGATGCTTTAACCCTGTCCAGAGAAGACCTCTAGGGCAAGACAATAGACCATTTCATCGGACTGAGTAAATGCCTTAGCTTCACTGCTAGAAGCTGAGAGAATTAACTAGTACTAAATGATGTAGAGCTCTGGGGAGGCAGATTCCTGTCAAATTTGGAACTTGCTCCAGACAAGTATCTTATTTCACATAAACTACTAGCATGTAATGGCAGCGAGTTTTAATCATTACAAACTTAGAGATGGACTTCAAGTAATTTTGAGATGAGATGGCTATCCTCAAAACAGGTCCTCAAAATCAGGTCTTTTCTATGTATTTACAGCAGGCTTTTGAAAGTATGGCCACACTTTGAAAGCTGTAGAGCTGATTTTTTGGGGGGTAAAACACAATCAACTTAGTGCTTCCCTGCATAGCAAATAAAATCTTTATAAAACAAAAATGGCAAATCAAGAGAATTCATTCTTCCCAAACCAGTAAGCTTTCTCAAAAAGACTGTTTAAACATATTATCTTGCAGCAGCAAAACAAGACTCTATCTACATGTCAAGCCATTCAGTGGTCACAAACAGAACATGAGTCTACCAGTATGGCCAAGGCCACACTGTCTAGTACTCCCATAAACTGTCTAGCATTCCTATAAACATTCCCAGTTGCACATGTCCTTGATGGAGCATACTTGTAGGCCACTTTGWTGGCCTACACAGATGTTCCATTACTGGAATGTAATTTAATGCTTCAAGAAACACTTTATAGCATTCGCTTACATAGAAAATGCTACAGCAATGCCATGTCTTGTTCCTGTGTTTATTGGAAAAGCTGTCTGTGGTGCCACCAACACTTCTGTGCAGAAGGCTCATGCTGTTTAAACACAGCCCAGCCCTTCAGTGCAGCTCCAGCCAGACCAGTAAGCAACCATACAGGAACAGTACTGTGAATTCAAGTAGTTGAGGGCAGATATTTTTTCTCATTCTCTAATCAGTCATTACCCTGACAGGAAAACTTCATACCTCCTTCAACCAACATCCGTTAGGGAGAGACGTACTCATTCCATGATGTCAAACACTACATATTTACAGTGCACTCCCACAAAACACCTGCCTTATATCCTTACATCTTTGTTCCTCCCAAAGGCAATCAATCCAGAAAGCTTTATAGGCCTGCCCAAGACTCTTCATAAATGTTCTGTCCTGTCAAATTTCCCTACTGACAACTATCAAAATAAATGCAAAAGAACTACATCCAATTGCCTCTAGTTTAGTAAGTCCCTGAGCTGCTGATCACTGTAAACACAGGGCRTACCAAGGATCACTGCCAGCACACCTCATTCTTTTATTGTCCCTCTGGCACTCACTGTCAGCCAGTGGCAGAGACAGGATCAATCTGACCTAGTGAGCCATTCTTGCATTCATCATGCAGAAACACTGGACACCCAGATCTACTTTTAAGACCAGTGTCAATTCTCACTCCTTCCTTATTCTTGAACTGCATTCTCACATGGAAGATTGCCATGACTCTTGTTCAGSAAGATCAGGCAAGATTTCTCTCGACGCTTCCAGAACCTGTAAATCCAGAATCAGCAAGACACTGCTCAAAAACACCAGGCTTAACCAACATTCCCTTGGGACTGAGCAGAAGGTTATTCTTTTAACCTAAAGAAAGGCTGTTTTGAGTATGGAAGCTATATTGCTTAGGAGTCAGTTGGAAGAGCCACCRAATGCGACTAGAAGATGAGCACGACGCAATATTGCCCATCTCCCAAACGGCAGAATGGATTCTGTTAATATATGAATTTGTAAATTAAAAGTGCAGCGAAATAGCATGTAGACAAAAATACATGAAGTAGTAATTCATTCAATCATTGAAGGGAATATYTACCTCTTAGGTTTGAAGACTACCTTCTGTCCTCCTTCAAGTATCAGCAAAGCTTTCAGCTGGGTCCCTTTATATCCCACATCAGCTTTTACTATTTTCTTTGTCGACATGGCATGCATAACAGCCCCCAGCTCAGGTGTCTCCTCAGGATACACCTCCCGGGGCACCACCCACTGGGCTGCAATCTCCCAAGGGGACTGCAATGTATGGTCAAGTCGGGGGTCTAGTTCAACACGGAGGCTCGCCATCATACGGTGAAAGGCTCGCTGGTCTTCACGGTTGGCAGCTGAGGTGTCCAAGTTGTCAATGAGGAAAACTTTTGTGAAAATGAAGATAACAAGGAGGATGGCCAACAGCACAACTCGCTGCTTTAGCTTCATGGTGACATTCAACCCTTGCTCCCTGACTCTTTCTTCCAAGCGTTACAGGAAGTCTATTGGAGATCAGGGTGAGGAGTGAGATGTTAGTTGATGAATTTCATTCATAACTTGCATTGAGAAAGAGTTATTGCCACCGCAGCATCTTCTGGTTCCTCTAGAAAGAATAAATAAATAAATAAATAAATTTACAGAAATGCCTTCCTTTAGATTCCCCAAAGTTCAAAATCTAGTCCATTTTTGGTGCATATGGCTAGATTATATACACTTGTATCCTAAAGCCCTGGCATTTCTGGTAAAACGTAAGGGGTTGGTCATCTCCCCATAGCCTTTAAGTGATCACACRAAAGGAGGAATTGACTGATACCATCTCTACTCAACTGAAATCACAACAGCTTGTGTTGCTAGATGTGACTACAATTGGTAAAATATTTTCAGAAAATTATACCTCAAGTCAATGGCTTCAATTTCACAAACACCTCCCTGTTATCAACAGAACCTATGACCTCTGATTTCTTAAAGATTTGTCCCTCGAGAGAGTTCCCATGCAAATTTCTCCGACATCTAGCAATGCCTGTGCAGCCACATAGCGTAGTTTCCTAAAGATGTAATGTGTARGAAGAGAAAAGACTTAATTTGTCTATTGCCTTTCATTTTCAGTTAGTCTAGTTAACCCACCTTTTCTTCATTCTCAAAAACAATTTGAGGACATCCTTATTTCCTCGTACCTAACCATGCACCTTCTGCAGTCAATTGTAAAACTAAYGACCACAAAAATATACAAAAAAATCCAATTCTCAATACCAAAGTAACATTGAAAAAACAAAATAAAACACTAATATTGCCTCTTCTCATAAATTTAACCCATGTATAAAGTCACACTGTTTTTCTATATTTATGGTGGGCTGCAAGACATGCCTCACTTCTCAACAAGCCTTTGCCAGCCAAGTTTTAGTATATAGGGATCGTATAATAAACAGCTCGTCAACTGTAATTCAATTACAAAGAGAGAATTTATCTTCATATTATTAGTGGAATATAGTTGAAAACCAAACAGAAACTGATAACTTAGTCACATCTCTGAGGAACATTCAGAGTCAACAGAAAATTTCTCTTTCCATAAACTGTGTTAATCATGGAAACCACAAATGGCACCCTGAACTGTGGTAGGACTAATATAAGAAAGCTGTCTCATGCAATTTAACAATAAGCMTATAAACCAGTCGCTATTAATCATGTCACTGGAAAAACAAGCTGCACAGGCTAAGTTAATTTACCAGTAGCAATCAAGGGACAACAAGACTACACCGCCAAACACAGACCACAATCATCTTCAATGTCTGTGTGCACATCATGCTCTGCTTGCAAAGGTCACAAGGGGATTCAGTTGTTCTCAGAGACCTAAGCATCCCTTGTGAGGTACATCTGTATTGGAGTTAAGCCTACAGCAAACAGCAGAYGACAGTAAGGTGCATCCTTGGACACTGAGCAAGTCATCACTACAGAATCAGGTCTAGCACAGTATGAGAATACTGGTATAAAACTACACGCAAGCCCTAGGCTGCGATTCTGCTATACCTTAAGTAAATTTGCATTAGGTAAGCAGCAGACTCMCCCTCCCCCTCCCAGCCACGCGGCTCTCCCACCTTCTCATTTGTCAGTGCTAGCATTCATACAATCAGTCTGTGAGCCAGTTCAACAACTCAACCAAACAACAACTAAGTTGCTGATTCACCCAAACATGAACTATTTTCTTTGGTTTGTGTGGACAGGTTAGTTTTATGCCAGCACATGGCTTATCATCTGACTACAAGCAGCACAATACTGGTTAGCAAGTTAGAGAGAGAAAAGAGGTTGGCACAGCAGCTCCAATAATGAGGTGACACAGAAACAGTACAAAGTCCATCTCCCTACAAAACTGCACCTCAAGTTACTCAAGTCTGCATTGCCACCTAAAAAACTGTCCTGTCGTGCACATACTTCCCACCTTCACAAAATAAACTCCATGAAAGACCTGATCAGTGTTAAAGTTTGAACATTTTTAACTACTGACTTTTAGCTTTAGCTCTCCTTCTCCAAATCTGGTTTCCAATATGGTTGCACAAGCATTTGAGGAGGGCACACCACAAGGTCAAGAACAAATGCTTCTTCTCGCAGTAATGCTTGTAGGCAGTTTAGCTTGTAGTGCTTCTCTCAGTTCAGCAGGTAGGCAAAACTATTGCCTAAGCTAGAGAAACAAAGGACAAGCAGCTGAACCMTCTGGAAACAGTTACAAAAAGTCCATCTTCAGGGACAAGGAAATTCTTTAACAGATTGTGAAATCTTTTGCGAAGTAACTTTCAGAACGGCCACCAAGTTGAACACCACTCAAACTTATAGGCAACCCCCTTAGATGACATACAAGAATGGCTTTTAACCTCGCTTACTATTTAATTTTTTTGCTGCCATTGTCCTGCTTTGTGTGGYAGCTCAGTGCAGTTTGGCTCTTCCCAGGTAACACATTTTGCCTCTTAAATTCTCTGGATAAAATCTGTCTGTGGAAGCAGGTAAGAAAGTGAAAGGAAAAGGTAGAACATAGAGTAAAAAGCATCCACCAAGTATCACAGATGCTTTAAACTAGTACTATAGTCCCCTGTCAGCTCTGTAAATTTGACTTCAATCTGTACTAATAATGAAAGACAATAAGCYAGACATTTATACAGAAATTAAAACAAATTCTTGTTCATCTTGGTTCTGTTCAGGCGCCATATGATTCCTCCAAACAACCTGACAACCTGCATGCTACACGCAGCAAACATGAGGATAAGCACAGACAAGAAAGATAGACCTGACCAGAACTGTTACAGTCCGTCTCTCAGAGAAATGGCTGTAAATAATGAACACTATTTTTAAACTTAAGAAAACAAAGTAGATCCAACTAGAACTCTACCCTCAGATAGTTATTTCATTTCTTTCATTACTTAATGAAAGTAATTTCTTTCATTACTTTCTAGTAATTCTAAATCATTTTGAACTTTGCTGTTATCAAGATCTACTTTCATTCATTGCTTAAACTGCAAGAACTTGCATGGAAGAATGGTGTTTATTTCAGAACCATTATTCTCAATTATGACACTTTCTATTATGAGATATAAATATCCTTTAGAAGTCTCTCGCTCTAATGCTGTTCAACTAAAGTACTGGGCAGAGGTGTTTCACACCTTTAAACTTCAAGCTGGGCAGTCATTTACCTGGTATGATTTTCAAGAATGCTGAGCTTCTCTGAGAGGTAGGGTTTTTCTGATTCTTTTTTCTTTCCTTTTTCTTTTTCTTTTTTTTGGGGGGGGGGCACAACATAACTAGAATCACTACTTAAAGATCATTTACTTAGCTTATCCTTGTGATAGTTTTGAAACTCATTTTGTCTGAAAATCTCCAACTACATAGAGTTTAGCAAAAAATAAAAATAAATATTCGATACAAGATATTTTAGTAATTCCTTTAATAAGAAATTCTCACTAAAAAATTTCCCTCAAGCTACGCAATCAACCCTAACAGCCCTACACTAAACTGTTACTAYAATTTTGCACTCTGCAGCTTTAAGCAGGTGAGACTGATCCAACCTAAGGCTGCTATACAATCAATTTCAGAATAGCTGCAGAGCTGCACATTATGCTTTAGGTACCAACATTACGTTTGTTGCTGTACAAGGCAAACGAAAAAAAAAAAAACAAAAAAACATACACACACACACATATATATATAAAAGATCAATCCCTTCATGAAGAAGTTTACCACAGAGAGCAAGAACTTAAGCGTTACTGTTTTTAATTAAAGTTGGTAAGAGTGACAGCACTATCATATCATAAGAAAATATTTACACTGTTTTGGAAGAAATTAATTTGAAGATGAGGACAGGTCTCTGTCACRATGGATTGGAAAAGCAGGATAATGAAAACTCAGGAAGCATGAAGCTGACCCTGGAACGAGGACAGATATGGAAAGGCAAGCTACAGAAACAAATGGACAGGGAAAAAAATAAGAGAGAGAGAGACAAAGCTGAAAGTAGAAGTCCATGAAACAGAGGGCAAAAACATCTAGGAGATGAAAGTAAACCCAGAGGTAATCTTGGAAGGAGATACAAAAAGAAAACAGTTCCAGAAAAAGTGATGGGAATAGAGAGTAAGCGAATGATCTTCCAACTTGCCAAAAAAGAGGCAAAGGGCTCTCCTTTGTGGATGAGTACTTTTGTGCAAGAGCCATAGGAATAAGAGATGTATAAAATGATAAAATGATGCCTTTAAACAGGCATCAGTGCAGCAGAAGCCAAACAGTTTCCAGCAGTCAAACAAATATTAAGCCTGCAACCTGAGCTGACATGACAGCGAGAGACTAATCCCCACATGCACAGTCCCAGGACACAGACTCCTCATGCTGCCAGGTAGCAGCCACTGATCTCTTGCCAAGGTCATGTAATTGTAAGTTTTCAGGTTTGTTTTCATTTTTTTGTCTAAGTTTCTTTTTTTGCATCATATTCAGCCATCATTAGTGAACAGAAGACTTAATCCAAAGAGTTTTGTTGCTCCATTATCCAAATTCCACTTAAATGTTACAGGACCACAGAAAAGTCAAACTCCCTCTGTGCCATTTTATCACATCCTTGATCTACTGGAAAAAAAAGAAACAGAAGTAAACAACAGTACCAGCTTTTTAACAGTGTAGTCGGCTGGCAGGTTTGAATCAAGGCTTCCTGTTTTTCACCATCTCTTCAGGATATTTCCCGATCGGTTTTATTTCTACTTATAGTCACATCTGTACTCTCAGCAAGTAACAATTCTTCCAAGACAATACCGACATAATAGCATCTGCTATAGTCATTATGCATGCAAGCACCTGAGCTAAAGAAGTTCACTAGCATTACATACCGACATCACGCTACTTCACTCCCAGTTCAACAAGCAGCATGAAACTTGCCTGCTATGAACAGCAGCAAAATCATACCTACTGTAAGCAGCCTACAGAGTGCACAAAGCAGTATATCTCAGAAAATATTTTTCATTAGAGATGCAAGACCAATGCTGTCACATATTGTATTTTTTATATTATAAGGCTAGAAAACTACTATCTCAAAAAACCTGTGTACATTAGACAAGGATTTTATTATGTCCCAAATGAAAGAAAAGGTCTGACATCAGACAAACGTTAGGTCTGTCAGCACCCAGACACAGAATATCATAGTTCAGGCAGATRACTATCTAGAATAAATATGGGCAAGTATGCTTTAAATGATTTTCCCCCTCTTTTTAAATAAGCTTCTTGTGATCTCCTATGAAAAGGTCTTTAAAAGTTCTCCAGTAAATCTGTGAAGAAGTAGTGAAGAAACAGTGTATACAGTAGTAACATTTTCCTCTTCCTAAAATGTATTTCAGTCTCATTAGACCAATCTTTGTTCCTATCCTCCTCTCTTTGGCAGACTCCTTGGTAGCTTAACTTTTTCTCTCTGCAAAAATGTTGTTGCTTTAGCTTTTCTAGCCAGGCTCCCACAGACCTTAGCTTGTATTTTTTTCATTCCGTCACTTCCATTCGCTGCATGTGGATCATTCTGAGCACTAGTTTAGTAATCTCATGCATAAGGCTTCCTACATATTCCCTTATTCTGTTAAAACCCRTACTATCTATAGACACAACTGTTCTTTTACATACCCACCACTGCAYTTCTGGATGACAGCTAGAGTACAGATAAAATATAAAAGATCACAAATATTTTAACTGCTGTATTTTCTGTGCCTATCACTATAAAAGTCAGTAATTGCCCTAGATCATCTCAACAAATTTGAGAAACAAAATCATTTTGTCTGTCCACTTTGCCCATTCCACAGGCATTTAC